>NW_021334129.1:0-24095 GCF_001605985.2 Dendrobium catenatum
AATGGCCTAGTATGGTCCAACCAAAAGTTAGTTTATACTCATTAAAAACCTTATAAACTAGCATTATTGATTTTTCCCTAATTCAATAGAAATAATAATAAGTAAAGTTTACTCTTCTCCTAAAAGGCATGCTTCAAATGGGTAGGTATGGCTTCTAATTCTGATAAGGGTGCCTCAATTACATAAGTTTTCAAAGATCTACCTAGGAATGAGGTATGAAGTACTTAAAACCTATTCCTAAAATATCTAGGGGCTTAATAAATCATTTAGGTAGAATCTCCATCTTTCCTTCCAATGTCATCTTTGAAAGTTCGTTAGGGATGTTAAGCCCTTATGAACTAGTCCTTAGGCTAACCAAGAGGAGGGGGGGGGGGTGAATTGGTATTTTAAATAATCCTTAAATAACAACACAAACTCAAACAAAAGTTCACCACAAAGAAAATCAAAGTGCAAAAATTAAATGCAGAAAAAGCAGTAGTAAAGAACACAGAGATTTATAGTGGTTCGGTTAACTAAACCTACGTCCACTCCCCAGAGGTACCCTCCAAGTATTGCACTAAACTTAGTGACTCTCCTTTTGTTTCCACAGTAAGGCAGAGAAACCTTTACAAAACCTCCTTTCCACCAAAATCGGTGATGCAGAGATCCTAACTCCTTTTGCTTCCTCCTGAAGAAGGCAGAGAACCTTGATCGATTATTGAAGTAGACCACTCTCTAACCTCCATAGACAAGGGGCGATGATCGGAGAAGACCAATTGGATCCTTGCTTAGAAAAAAACCATAGTGAAAACCCCTCACAAGATCCTCTCTCTCTCTCTTCCTCTCTCTCCCTCTCCTCTAGGCTCTCTCAGGTCAAAATAACAACAAAAGATACCCACTTGGGTGAAATAAGAGAACTTATAAAGAAGAGCTTTGAAATAGCTCTTAATTGCAATAAACCAACATTATCAACCAGGATGATTGATCATCCTGTATGATCAATATAAAATTAGCTCAATCAGCTAGGCCGATTTAGGATGATCAGAAGGAAATTTGTTCATATCATCCAGGATGATAATCTATCATCATGTATGATTAGTAAAAATCAACAAATATTATCCACACAATCACCCTGGTGGGAGTTTGGATGATTAAAAATTAACTTGATTTTTCAGGATGATCTCGTGATTGTCTGGGATGATTAGTTCAAAATATCATAGATAATCCAGAACATTGTCCTAAATGGATGTCTGGATGATGCAATATTGACTTGATCATCCTGGACGATATCACGATCGTCCGGGATGATTAGTTTAAAACATCATAGATTGTCCAAAGTATCGCTTTGAATAGATACATGCCAATATTTGATCGTACAGGAAAAATTAAAGTTTGTTAACTGATTGTCTCGGACCATCTTATGATCATTCAGGGCGATGTGATCGTGCAATCAAACCTTAATTTCTTTCCTTAATTACTAAATTAATTTAGGCATAATTGTGCTGCATTGTCCAGGACATCATCCTAGACGATGTCCAAAATTCAAAGCTACCTAAATAGATATGGCTACTGATTCTTTCTGATTTGAGCCTATCATCCAGGATGATGATAACATTATCCAGGATAATGTGCTTAATGATGGCTGCCTTAACAAGGATGCCCTAATTAGGATTTCTATTTTTAACTGATCGTCATGGATGATGTTTAGATTGTCCAAGATGATGTGAGTAAAAAAAGAGAACTCTAAAAATAGTCAAAAAATTTCCCAAGTGTATGCAGGCAAGATTACTTAGCATCAGGAACCACATCGTTTATAATTGACTCGATAAATGGTAAAAGATTTACAAACTAACTCAGACCTAGTCTACCTAATATTGAGCTGGTTTAAATTATAGTTTTGATCTTATGGACCTGAAAAGTTAGTAGGCAAGGCAGTCATAAAGAAACAGAAGTGTTTGCTATAATTAAAATTTTATTCCCTGAAATCAGATTTGTAACAATCTCCCCCTTTTTGATGATGGCAAATATAAAAGTAATTAAAATAATTCAAAGAAGTTTAATGGAAATAGTGAGAAGAAACAAACATAATTCTACTATCCAACAACAGTACAAACTAACACAGTAGTACAAACTAGAGCAGTACAGCTACTCTCCCTTTTGACATCACATAAAGGAGGAGGTAAAAAGAAAAAACAACACAAACTATAAAACAGGAAAAGACTAAAACAAGAAAAAATAATATCACAAAAACAAACTATAAGAAAGACTACCCCTGATCATTTGAAGGAGGTGGTGGTGGTGGTGGCGGGTGAAAGAAACTGAAAAGGGTGGCGAACTGCTCTCTAAACTAGGCCATGTCCTGGTCGTGCTGTTGTTGCTGGTGAGCCACATATGAATCAAATCGAGCAATGTACTTCACATGATTCTGCTCCTGTGCAGCAATGTAGGACTCAAAACATGTCTCCCACTGGCTGAATCACTCCACCAGCTCATCTAACTGAGAGTGCTAGCGAAGCAGAGCAAGTGCAGAAGCTGCCTCTTCCTCAGCTCCCTCGGCTTCCTCGTGCCCCTGGTGGAGACGAGTACTATGATGAACATGGAAGGATTTATTTGAGTAGAAGATAGGCTGGAAGTTTAGTGGATAAGGATAATAGAGGTTATATTTAGATTCTAGGACATAGGCAATGATATATCCTAGGGAAAGATTGGGGTTCTTCCTATATCCTAAATCATGAATACTAGTCAGATGCCTAATATATCAAAAAAAAAAGTCAATGGAATTAAATTCTTGACAGGCCAAAATATAAAAAGTGGTGATCAAAAGGAGTGGGGTGATATAAATGCGATCACCAGCTATTGGAATAATAATAGTACGAAGGATATGTTGGATTGTCCTAGCATCTTTGAGTAAGCTGCTAGACTCTCTAACGTAAAATTGAGCATTGGTGTTTCTTAAAAAGTTATTGGTCAGAGATTAATCATAGTCAGGATCAGAACACAGGTTATGGAGTTTATTCCATATGGTGGAAAATTGCAAAAGTTCTTCAAAGCCTAATATGTGATTTCGACGAGATGTCGATTCACATAGGACCCAAGAGCAGTTAAAGAGGAATTTATGTGAAGGCTAGCAAAAAATTCAAAGAGTAATTCTGAATTGAAAGGAACAGTGAGAGTAAGGAGAAAGGTGAGGGTGGTGTGAGCAAATAGGTCAAGGACAGAATATGAAAGAATGTACGGGTTGATAGTCAAGGAAACAGTGAACCCGGCCGTCTTGTACCTTTGATAGGCGGCTTGATTGGCCACCTTCATAAAGTGTGGATCTAGATTCTCCCTTGAGGAACTCCTAGAAGGTATGCAGGAACGCTTTTTATCGGCCATAATCAGGAAAATTGAAGGGAAGTAAGGGTAAAAGAGGGTTAGAAGGATTTGTATGAGAAAAACTAATTGAATGGCTCAATTTATAAAGAAATGATCCAATCATCCAAGATGATCTCAGAATCGTCCAGGATGATTGGGTGTAATAATTGTGTCTGAGATGATTGGTCAAAAAGGTGGTAATATTATCCATGATGATCAGATATTGTCCGGAATGATAAGACACAAGCGATCATCTCGAGGAGACAATCCGGACGACCGTTGAAAAAGCATATCATCCAGGAAGATTAGGTGGATCGTCCAGGATGATGCACAATAATGGATCATATCGGTCGAATTTAAAATATTTAAAAGCTTTGCCACGTGTATCGTCCAGGATGAACAGGTGGATCGTCCGGGACGATCATCAATAATTGATTGTACCGGCCAAATTTAAAAGGTTTAAACACATTGCCATGTGTATCATCCAGGATGAACAGGTAGATCGTATAGGATGATTACCAATAATTGAGCAAAGAGTAAGAGAAACATCCAAGATGAAGAGCATCATCCAGGATGAACAGGATAATCTAGGATGGTCACAAATAATTGAAGTAGAAAACTATCAGATCATCCAAGACGATAATGCATCGTCTAGGATGATCAGAAGTAGAAGAGTCATATCAGCCATCAGATGGAATTTCAAGAGTGAATTGAACCGATCATCTTAGACGATATGAATATCATCCGGGATGATGTGACAAAAATTTTAAAAATAGAGGATGAATGGATATGATCAGAGAAGACCCAAAAACATTAAAATCAATTGTAAATGATAAAAGTAAAATACAAAAAAAAAACATTAAAATAAATGAAAAACAAAGGTTTTTTTATCAAAGCATGAATATGATAAATTCTCTATGTGATTGAATTAAAAATTTATAAGAATCAATGAGTTAACATCAATGAAATTAAAAAAAATGGTAGAACAACCGATCCTGTTAGCCCTACCTCGAACTTCTCCAGGCCAAATCATCTTTTGAAAATAAAGATCTAAATTAGACAAATAATTGGATAAGAAAAATATATCTTTATAAAACTTGGTTCTAAAAAAATATTATATAAAATAATATATCAAAGTAATTAATCACGATCATGAATTCCAAAATTAAGTCTTTGAAAATATCAAGTGACACATGAATTCTTCTAATATTTAAAAATTTTGAAAGATAAGAAAGCTTGCTTTTGGTGAGCTCATTTTATGCCTCTTGTCAATTGGTTGGCACTCTTTACACATCTTTTGATTTTTGATACACTTTGTATACCTTTTTTTTTCAATTTGGTGACATTGCACATCTTTTGATTTTGGCATCATTGGCCCTTTTTTTTGCAAGCTAGATCCCTTTTTCAAAATTCTTAAATATTTTTAATTGTGATATCTTTCACATATTAGAGAAGAAGAACTCACTCTCTAATATAAGAAAGAATGAATCACAAAATAGAATAAAAAATCATATGATAAATCCAACGATATGATTATAAAAAATATGAAGGTAATATAAAGACTTTGAATATTATATATATAAGATAGATTACAATACCAAGATTGAAAAGATCTCAATCGTAAAAACTAGTTTTTAATTTGAGATAGATTTATGTTTAGAAAAGAAAATTATATTACTAAAAAAAGTTAGAGAAAGGGAAACAATCCACGGGTTTTCTCCCTTTAACTAATTTAGGGTTGTCAAACATTAATTACAAATTTTCAAAAACAAAAATAAGGCATAAGATACCAATTCATCAGTGATAAAAAAAATAAATTGATAGAAATAAAATATGAAAAACAAAAGCAAGTAGAAAGTGAACCAATCAATTATGGAATAAAAAAGAGTAGAAAAACAATAATAAACAGAGAGGAAAAAAAGAAAATATCAACAAGCAATAGATCAGAAAACATGCAAATAAGAATTTATTAAGCAGCAAAATTATGCAATTAAGAACCATGAGCCTCCGTTGTTCAAGTACTACATGCTTTCACAAGGAATATTGCGAGAGCAAGCCTGCAAAATGTCAAACGTTAGATTTAGGAACCCAAACAGATTTGAGTCCCTTCTTATGAAAAGAAGAATGTAATGCATGTGTATTATGCTATGAACCATGCAATTTGGGTCTCCACACCCAATGTGTTCTACGATGAATAGTGCAAGTGGAGCGATGTGCCCTAACATGCCACATGAAAAACATCAAACACCAGGAAAATGATTTACTAATTTATTTGGGTTATAATGCCTCTTTCTAGGTTTTTGCTTTAGATCGAGTGTGGGGGTTATCCTATTTTCCTTAAATGCATTCAATTCAGCTTTAAACCTTGAGTTAGCACTTTCTAAAATAGTATTTTAACTCTCAGATTGTACTCCATATGCTCAGATTTATTAATGTATGTCTTAAAATCAGATTCAAGTGAGGTGTAGGATGCTTTTAATGTATCATGCTCAATAACCAACTCATAGTTATTTTTATTCAATTCATCAAACTCATCAAGTAAAGACATGTGATTGCTATCAATTTGGAGGTGATCTTTAATCAAAACTTCATGCTCTTTTTACAAATTCAAAAACTCCGATTTCAAACTAGCATGCATTTTCTTAAATTTTATATATGATGCATGAATTTTCTCACATACTTTAAGTAATTGATCATAGGTTGGTCGGCATACCTCTTATTATTTGGACTGTCCAAGTTGATCACCAACCATCAAGCACAAGTTTGCGATTTCCTCCTCTACTTCAGTCTCAGAGGAGTCAGATGTATAATCCGCCTAGAATGCCTTTTGGAATCACTTCTTATCCTTCCTAAACTTAGGTTTATCCTCACCCTTCTCTTTGCTTGAGTGATCCTTAAGTGTAGGACAACCATCTTTGACTTGTCCAGGTTTCCTGTATTCAAAATAGATAACATCAGAAGAAATTTTATAATTTTTGTTATCCTTACCCTCTTTCCATTTTTGATGATGCTTATGATTTCTCCTTAGAAAGATATTGCCGCATGGTTAAGGCAATATCATTACTTTCAAACCTAGAAGAATTTGTATCCATATCATTAGCCTTCAATGCCATAGTTTTCTCTTTCTTCTTCTCACCTACATCAAGTTGTCTTTGGTTCACTCCTTGCTCATAAGCAATGAGTGATCTAAGTAAGTTATCAATCGAATACATATTCAAATATTTGGATTCAGCAATTACAGTAATCTTTGCATTAAAAGAGGATGGAAAGCATCTTAAAATCTTATTTATTTTTTCATAGTTAGTGAGTTCTCTTCCTAAGGCATACAAAGATGTAACAATTTGAGTAAATCTTGTATATATTTCAAAAATTAATTCAAAAAGGTTTCATACAAAAAAGTTTGTAATCATGTAAAAAAATATTCAATCAAGATTGCTTAACTTCATTTTTTCCTTCATAAGAGATACACAATTTATCCCAAATCTCTTTACCGGTAGCACAAGTTGAAATACGCATGTAATCTTCAAATTTTAAAGCATAGAAAAAATAGTTCAAGCATTTTGCATTAAGTTGAGATAAATCCTTATCATCAAGAGTCCATTCAGTGAATGGAAGTGGAGTAGTAACTCTATTAATTTAACTAATGGGAGGTGTATAACCTTCTTTAACAAGCATCCACATGCGATAGTTAATGGATTATAAAAAGTACACATGCAAGTTTTCTAAAAATCAAAACAAATATTGTCAAATAAAGATGTTCGGATAATAGAATACCCTTCTGCAGTATTATGATTATCGAAGTTAGCCATAGGTCTAAATTTAAAAGTTTTCAAAAACACAATTTTATGAATCCCACTCTGATACCACTTAAAAGTTTATTAGGGATGTTAAGCCCTTCTGAACTAGTTCCGAGGCTAACCAAGAGGGGGGCTGAATTGGTATTTTAAAAAAACTTTAAATCAAAACACAAACTCAAACCAAAGTTCACCACAAAGAAAATCAAAGTGTGGAAATTAAATGTACAAAAGAAGTAGTAAAGAACACAGAGATTTATAGTGGCTTGGTCAACTCGACCTACATCCACTCCCTAGAGGCGTCCTCTAAGTATTGCACTAAACTCATTGACTCTCCTTTTTCTCCCATAGAAAGGCAGAGAAGCCTTTACAAAACCTTATTTCCACCGACACTGGTGAGGCAGAGAACCCGACTCATTTTACTTTCTCCTGAAGTAGGCAGAGAACCTTGATCGATTGCTGAAGTAAACCTCTCTCGAACCTCCAAGGATAAGGGACGACGATTGAAAAATATGACTTAGATCCTTACTTGGAGAAACCTTAGTGAAAACTCCTCACAAACTCTCCCTCATAAGATCCTCTCTCTCTCTCCCTCTCCTCTAAGCTATCTCAGGTCAAGACAGTAACAAAAGATACCCTCTTGGGTGAAACAAGAGAACTTATAAAGAAGAGCTTTGAAATAGCTCTTAATTACAACAAACTGATATTATTATCTAGGACGATCGACAGATCATCTTGTATGATCAGTACAAAACAACCTTAATCAGCCAGGATGATTTGGGACGATCAGAAGAAAAACTGTTCATATCATATAAGATTATAATCTATCAGCCTATATAATTAGTACAAATCAATGAATATCATCCAGACCATCACCCTGGATGGCAGTCTGGATGATTGAAAAGTAACTTAATTGTCTAGGATGATCTTGCGATTGTATGGGATAATTTGTTTAAAATATCATAGAGCATCCAGAACATCGCCTTAAATGGATGTCTGTATGATGCAATATTGACTTGATCATCCTGGACAATATCACAATTGTCTGGGATGATTAGTTCAAAACATCAAAGATCATCCAAAGCATCGCCCTTAATAGATGTAGACCAATGTTTGATAGTCCAGGAAAACTTAAGGTTTGTTAACTGATCATCTTGGATAATCTTACAATCGTCTAGGATGATGTGATCGTGTAATCAAACCTTAATTTCTTTCATTAATTACTAAATTAATTTGGGCATAATTGTGTTGCATCATCCAGGACATCATCTTGGAAGATGTCCAAAAATAAAAACTACCTAAATTTATCTGGCGGCTGATTCTTTCTGATTTCAGCCTATCATCCAGGACGATGATAACATCATCCAGGATAATGTGCTTAATGACGGCTGCCTTAATAAGGATGCCCTAATTAGAGTTTTTATTTTTGAACTGATTGTCTATGACGATGTTTGGATTGTCCAGGATGATGTGAGTAAAAATAGAGAACTCTAAAAATAGTCAGGAATTTTTCCAAGTATTTGTGTGCAAGGTTACTTAGCATTAGGAACCACATCGTTTGTAATTGACTCAAGAAAAGATAAAAGATTTACAAACTGACTCAAACCTAGTCTACCTAATCTTGAGTTAGTTCAAATTGCAGTTTTGATCTTGTGGACCTAAAATGTTAGTAGGCAAGGCATTTGTAGAGAAACAGAAGTGCTTGCTATCATCAAAATTCTATTCCCTGAAATCCGATTCGCAACAATCATCACCCAAAGGAATCTCTAAAGAACTAATCATCAATAAAACCCCCATTAAATATTTCAAATAATCATAAACTAAGTCTACTTTATGAAAATCCTCATTTTGGTCAATAAGAAACATTATGTCTTAGAGATTATGAAGGTCACTTTTTGATATTTCACTCTCATAGTCAATGAACCATTTTTCACATCTATCATGGCCAGACTAGTAGCTAGGAAAAGGTCTACCTAAGATATTTGGTATGTCCCTGTCTTCTTCCATTTCTATGAAAATAAAGTCCACATGGAAGATAAGCATATCTACCTTAACTAACACATCCTTTATTATACCTTTAAGATATGTGGTTGGCTAATGAATGATAATAGTGGTAGGTTGGACTTCTCCTAGATCAAGTCTTTTGAATATGGACAAGGGCATCAAATTTAAGCTATCTCATAAATCACATTGTGCTCTACTACAAATTTTGGAGCCATAAAAATGGTAAAACTACCAAGGTCCTTAAACTTTAGGGAGTTTTTCTATAAAATTATATTACATTCCTCCATCAAAGCTATAATTATGAAATATCCTAATCTTCTCTTCTTACTAAAGACATCTTTGATGAACTTAGCATAGTTGTGAATTATCATGACAAATGATTTAATGCAAGGATTGGTTGACCTAAACCAAGATTTTAGCCTCCTTCATCTAAAATAACAACCAAAGCTACTGACATTTCAAATCATAAAGATACTATTAATAAATTTCATTTCATTTAAATATAATTATAATAATCCAAATCACACAAGTCTACACATCATATAAGTAAAAGATGGATTACAAAATATTTCTTGCTAACTCATATAAAAAATCCTACCTCTATGCTTGGCCTACTCAGTAGGACATTTACCTTTTCTTGAAATAATAAAAGAAAAAGGATTAGAAAATCTAGCTCAATAAACTTCTTTTCTTAACCAACCACACATCTCTATATTTAAATTAAAAGCTAAAATTACCATAATATAATAAAATGTAGTAATTTCATTAAAGTAATTAGACAATAATAAGCAGTGAAATACTTTCAGGCACACTCAACACTTTAACTTACTTACAGTCCTCTTACATAATGATTTTAAGATACCTCACTGAATATTTGGCCTTCGAGTTTCACTTGCACTTGACTTTTACATTTCATTGAAGTTTGTATTGATGTTCAAAATTCCCAATGTTCATTTAATATACTTAATTTATTTAATAATTTAATACAAAGACATTGTAATAATCATCATGCATATATCTCGATGTAGACTTTTAACTGTACTTTCAATTATGTCAATTGTTTACCTCCTATACATACGTATAGCATGTGGGGATAGAATCACTCGCACTTTTTCCTAGATGGAACTAGAAGAATACGTACAATGTTACATAACCTCAAACACATACTTTCAGCAAGTAGGGCCAAAATCCCTCCTATATTTTTCTATAGCAGATGGGGCCAGAAGAGTACATTTAGGGCCCTTGCCACATAACAAAGAGTGCAATTCTTTCACATATTAGAACAACTCCAATGACATGTTATTCTCAATTCAAATGAAATGCAATAGTAATTGAAGTCCACATAATGCATAAAATGCTTCTATAAAGCCACATCGTAAGTATATCAATCTACTCACTAAAGTTTTTCTAATTCACTTCAAATTTTATAAGGACATTCACATGAATATTTTAGGACTTTTATTTAACTATTGCAATTTCAAGAAAAGCCTTATTTGTAATGTAGAATAAAAAATTCATGTAGGAAAAACTAGCTAGGGCAAGTTCAATTTCATTTAGTCAAAATATTTGGAATATAGTATACAATAACATATAAAAAGTTACATGATGAAAGCTTCATAAAACACATGAAAATGCATTTTAATTTATAAACTTTTATAAAAAAAATAGGAGTAAAAGTCAGAGACAGGGATTCATAAGCGTGCCAAAGCTCTATAATTTCCTCGATAAACATGACAATCAAAATCCTATATTTGGCCTCCAAAATCTCTCTCTTTCTCTTTTTCATTTTCTGTCTTTTCCTTCTCCTCCTCCCTTATCCAAGAAGGCTGCTAAGGCAATGGTGTTTGGCTAAAATATTTTCAAATATTTTAATATAATAATTATGCTATTTTGACCTAACACCATGGTGCCCAACTTTCAGCACCATAATGTTCTAAGAGAATCTTATATATACTTCTAGAATATGCTCACCCAAGACCTAAGCCAAGGTGGTGTTTCTTTGGTACGATAATGCAAGCTTAAACCTATTTTTTTTATCTAAATTTTTCAGAGCTCAATGCCACAATATTATTAATCATGGTGGAACCGCAACATATGTAAAGAAATTTCCAATTTTAAGATTTTCATAACTTATACCCCAAACCTTGGATACTTTCTATTACATTCAATATTCTAAAGCTCATAATTATGTATTAACTAATAATTAATGATAATTAATATAAAGTACTTGGATTTTGAGTGTTAGATAGAACATTCTCCCCTCCTTATAGGAAATGTCATCATTCATGTTTCAAATCTAAAACATAATCAAAATAGATTTAGAAACGGCTGCCTCATCTTAGTCCCTTTCTCTGAGGTTGCCTCTCATTTTTTTCATTCTTCTATTAAACCTTGACCAATAGAATCTTTTTTTTTTGTCTTAACTACTTAACATTAAATGCTAGGATATGTTCAGGTTCTTCTTTATAAGTCATATTAGGCAACACAACCACTTCAATTTCGGGAACTCTATAGTCGATATTTGATACTCATTTCCTTAATACTAACACATGAAACATGTTATGGAAATTAGACATATTGTTTATCAAAAACAACCTATATGTAGATTTCCCAATTCTCTTAGTCACCTCAAATGATCCAATATTTTTTAGGGCTGACTTTGTTATCTCTTCGAAATCTACTTTTACCCTTCATCAGGCTGATCCACTTAAAATTCCATAAACATTTGCTTTGGGTAAAAATATTTACTCTACCAATCTTGACCCACTTTTAAACTTTTTCCTAATTAGTCTAATCTTTTTTTGTAGCACTATCTACCAACTTATAATCAATCAACCTTCTTTCTCATACCTCAGCCTAACACAATGGTTTCCTACACCTTTCATGCAGAGCTTCATAAGGAATCACACCAATACTTAAATGGAAGCTATTTCCACCAAATATCGCAGCATAGAGACTCGGTAGATCTTCCAAAATTCTAATAACCCTTTTATACTACCCATTTATCTAAGTGTGAAAAGCCTTATGAAATTTAATATAATCCTTATATCTTCCTAAACATGTTTCCAAAGTTTTGAGGTAAACGTACCATCACGATAAGTAATAAAAATCTTAGGAATTCCATGTAATATGATAATCTCTTTCATGTACAGTTGAGCCAATTTATCAATAGAATTAGTCTACTTCATTAGAAAAATTGAGCAAACTTCTTCACTCTATCTGTAACCATTGATACTGCATCAAAGAGTTTCCTAAACATGGGAGAGTCCATAGAAAAAGTCTATAGTGACCTCCTCACATTTTCACTTGGGAATAGGAAATGATTATAATAGTAAAGTGGCCTTTAGAGTTCAACCTTCACCATGTGACATGCTTCCCATTTAGAAATAAACTTTTCCACTTCCAACTTCAATCAAGGCCACTAGAATATGCATTTGAAATCATGATATATTCTATTATTGCTTGGATGAATAGTTCTCCCAAAATAATAGGCTTCATGCAAAATCTCTCTCCAGAGATCACCATCACATGAGATCCACAACCTACTACCCCAAGAAATCCCATCTTGCTCATCTAAAAACTTTTTACATCTTTTTCTATATTTGGTTTGATCTATCATCAATTCATACTCCTTATATGCCTTTTGAGCTTTCTTAATCTTATCCTGTAATGAGGGCTTAACTATCTTTTAAAAAATGACTCTAGCCGCCATATTAAATGAACACACCACTTCTAACTCCAGCCTCCCCCTTTCCTTGATAAATGCTTACTTAAAAGTAATAACACTGGTTGTTACTCTTATGGATATCCTTATCAAAGCATCAACAACCACATTTGCTTTACATAGTTTATAAATAATGTATAATGCATAATTCTTAATTACCTCCTAGCACCTTCTTTAGCTTAAGTTCAATTCTTTATGGATTAAAATATACTTCAAACTCTGTTGGTTAATATAGATCTCATATATGATACCATACATATAATTCCACCAAATTATTAAACATGAAAACATAGTTACCAACTTTAAATTATGAGTTCAGTAACTCTTCTCATGTTGCTTCAAGATCTAAGATACATGAGCAACTGACTTTCTGCTCTACTATAGCATATACCCTTGGCCTTTCAATGAAGCATCACTAGACACTTTGAATTCTTTTATGCCTAACGGAATAATCAACACAAGAGATGACATCAGACACTCCTTCAACTTTAAGAAACTCACTTCAAACTCTAGTTTCCATTCAAAAAGAACAACATTATGAGATAATCTCATTGAAAGGTTTATAATCAGTAAAAATCCTCTAACAAACATTCTTTAAAAACTAGCCATGCCTAGATAACTATAAACCATGGTCATACATGAAGGCCTTGACATATCTACTACGGCCTGCACATTTTGAGGATCCATAGTAATAATATCCTTAATGTATGCGTACCCAAAAAAATGCCACAAAAGTCAACCAAAACTCACATTCAAAAAGTTTAGCATTCAACTTTTGTTTCCTCAATGCCTCTTGTGAGCAGTTCCAAATGAACCACATGCTCCTAAAATTTTGAATACACCAAAAAATCATCAACAAATATTATAATAAATTAGTCCAAATATTCCTTAAAAACTAGATGCATCAAATCCATGAATACCAATGAAGCATTCATCACACCAAATGACATCACTAAAAACTCATACAAATAGTATCTAGTACAGGAAGCTATCTTTACTACATCTTCAATCTTCACCCATGACTAGTGTTAACTTAATCTCAAATTAATCTTAAAAAATATTCCTACTCCTTCCAGCTAATCAAACAAATCATCTATCCTAGGATATGGATATTTATTCTTCACTATCACTTTATTCAATTCTTTATAATCTTCACACATCCTCAGAGATCAATCATTTATATTTAAAAATAATATAGGAACTCCCCATGATAATCCACTTGGTAAGATAAAACCTCTATCCAACAGCACTTATAACTACACCTTCAACTCTTACAATTCCCTAAATGTTATCCTATATGAAAAATTCACTATTGAAGTTATACCTATCACCACTACAATATAAATTATACCTCTCTTTAGAGGAAATCTAGATAACTCTTGTAAAAATATATCATTGAATTCCTTCACCACCAAAACATCCTCCATTCCTTTTCCTTATTTATTTATATCTCTCATATAGACAAGACATATAGAAGTCTCTTCCCTTTAATCCTTATCCACTTGCAACATAAAAATTAGAGATGATAAGACACTCCAAACACCCAATGAACAAAACGCCTCTATATCAACACATAGACTCACATCTTCTTACTCTAATCAATATGAGCTTGGTACCTACACAACCAATACATACCAATTATACATCAAACTCCTTTATAGGCATTAAGATTAATGCTGACACTAATATCTTACCAGAAATCTTAAGCTCACACGCATAGATCTCATTAGCAAACATCATATCCCAGTTAGAAAAAAATATTATAGAAGTAATGAAAGAGAAGATAAACTCAAATCATCTTGAAGATACTTAGATATAAAAGAATGACTGGTAGCAGAATTAAAGAGAATACTATTAGGCCACCCAAAAATATAAATTATATCTGTCACTACATCAAGAGCATCCCTTGCTCCTGTTAAGTCAAACTATAAACTCTAAGTTGAACTAGAGCTATAATCATAACTAGAAAGGACTCTCAATCTACTCCTCTTACTAATCCACTAGACATTCCCCAACCAAATCATCCTCCATTATGGGTTGATGAGGCCTCATTGACTACTCTTGAAAGGGCTACCTTCCTTTTAACTCTAACTGCCCATAGCTTTAAGCCTATTATTTAGTTCTCTCTATGGACATTACTCATAAGTGCAAATTATATAGTGTTTTATATTTTATTTTATATAAAAATGTATTATTTTAATTAAGTTTATTCAAGAAAAAACTCAAAATGCAAAAAAAAATCTAAGGAGTTTACAGCACCATAGCGTCCGATGAAACAACATCACAAAGTCACCTTCAATATCATCGAGGTTCCACAATCTAGACATTGCAACACCAAGTTTTCTATTTGTTGGTACTGCAGCATCAACAAAGCCATCATTACCAGCATTGCAACATCAGGAAGTCAGCTTGGCAACGCCATATTTTCTATTTTTAAATTTTATGGCACACCATTTCTCGCACCTTAGAACCATATTTTAAACTTGGGTGCTGCTACTCTTGAATGTCACTAGCGCTGTGGTGTTGCAACTATAACTTCAATGGGTTATATTCTATCAGTGAAAAGATTACAACTTTTTTGCTTAATAATTAATCAACATAAGCATGCACCGTGATGGTGCAAAAGTTTTAGTGCTTAGGCATTAGTTCATTTCAAGGGCATCGTGATGCCACTCTTTCAAGTGCCGCAGTGCTAGATGCCTTTTTAATTTTTCCTAAAAATAGATGTGATGTTATATTTGTAAGAGAATTTAATTACTTGTATAAAATTTAGAATTTCTTAGAGTACTTCTCTAGTACCCTCTTAGAGTAAAATCTAAGGGAGTTTAGGAAAGTACAAGATATAATTATTTGGAGTATTTAGTCTATGTTTCTTAAAGCAACTCTATAAGTTAAGGGAGTAGGAGTGTAGAGGAGATACTTTGATCCTTTCTGGTGATATCACTCTCTTGTATTTTCATTCTTCTATGAGTTTAATAAAAATGATTTTTCTTGTTATTTATTTTTTGTATGGCTACTTCTCTTATTTTCGATTGTTGTTGTAAAGTGCATATCAAGTACTAATAAAGAAACATATTTTATAAATGTTAAATGATGTTTTTAATATTATCCCAATCTTAATGTAAAGCACATAGTGGATATATATATGTAGATAAAATATAGAGTGATGTATAGCCTCCACGACAGAATGTGTGACAAACTAAGAATATTGAGATAGGATATTTACATGGCTAGATATAGGATACAAAATATTCTTGATTCTTACGGAGATATTATAACTAAATTAACCTCTAGATAGCTCAAATCAAAATAACTTCCAACTAGTATCCCACCTATGCTGAGTGGACATTAGGTTCTTCTCTATTAGCCCCACCCTTTCCATGAGTTCACAAAAATCACTAATACTAAATGGAACCAAGGGATACCTCAGACTATCTCTCAGACCTTGCAAGAACTGATAACACCTATCTTCAGGTGATAACTAATTAGCGAGTATATTTAGTAAGAGCTATGAAGTCCACCTCATACTATATCATTATCTTACCCCATGCACCAATCTCAAAAAGATTCCTGCATTTGTTGCTTAATATATAGTAGCATAACTCCTGAAAGTATTACAAACTCTTTCTAACTGATATATTCATTTTATCTGCCCTAAAATCTCTCCCTTTGTTGGTCGACCTACCAAACATAAAAATTGAAATCTAAAGTAGTGTACTAATAACCTACCTTAAGCTAAACAATTTCATCAACTAGCTTGATGGGTGAAATTTGATCCGTTGCCTCCAAATTATAGATTTTTCTCTACAAAATCCTCATGCATTTCTATCTCTTGCAAACTACCTTATGGATGGAATGAGAATATTTGAGATTTTAGAAATGGATATTGATATTTATTGACACAACACTATGACGCCATAATCCCCCGTGTCAAGGGGAAGAATCATTCAGAAATCTTAAGAAAAAAGAGACCTTGGACCGACAATGCTTTAAACCTTTAACTCCAATGTGCTCCAAAGGAAGCCAAATTTTTAGTTAAACAGACATATATCCTATAACTGTAGTGCCTCCATTTCAACTCCTACAATGTTTTCATGAAGATTTTTCTAACACTCAAGATATATACATTAGGGTTGCAACACCAATTTCTTTTAGAGCCATAACTTACAAAGGTGGTATTGTTGCATAGCCAAAATTATAGCACTGCAGCGCTCGCAACAAAATTCCTTTTAACATTTTCTATTTTTTAAAATTAGATCCACGCCTTCTTAAGATCAAATTAAAAATAAATTAATTTAAAAAAAATCACAATGGGCTAGCATATACATAATGAACTTATAAATCTTATCAGGTTATATTCGGGTCATCAAATAATTCGATCACTACAAAGTAGTTATTTCTTCTTCTCAGCTACCTCAGCTCACTCACATTTCACTCGTAGGATGACACATGGATCAACAAAAGTTTCACACAATTCCATCTCAATGCTTAGTCTCAAGCTCATCTTGTTCATGAATATAGGACTAATCCAAATTGTGGAGCTTGCCAAGAGTGCAGCCCTCACACTATCTCAACCAACCTAAATGTGACACATTTCCTTGAAATTATAAATTTCCCATCATTATTCAAGTTAAAAATATTTATTATGTAAAATTATAAATTTATTCATTCTCAAATTTCAAATTTATACCTTATTTTTTAATCTTTTTACTTCCATTTATTGGTGCTCTTAAATTTTAATGAGGACATTTTATAATAGTTTCATAAGTCTTTCCAAAAATTCATAAGTAGGCTCGCCATCTAATTGGGTAAAATAAGTGATGCCATTTGCAAGTTTGATAGTTTTAGTCGTGGAAAATAATGAGATAAGAATTTATATGAAAGATCATTTCAAGTTGTATCTGAGCTTTGTGGTAATGAATTTAACCAGATTTAAGTTTTATCCCTAAGTCTATAGTCTGTAAATTATTGGAAATTTCTATAATTTCTCCAATTAGATCTTGGGATTTATTCTTCTCAAGATTTGGATGGTATGAGTCATTCTATTTGTGGGTTATATCAGCTCATATTGTGACATTTTAGTCAAAAAAATATTTGCAACTTCTTAACTACACATTTTACTCATGAGTTAAACATCCTACTTTGTACATCCTTCAATAATTGGGCTACTAAACTTGTAAACTGCAATATAAACTATGATGCCACTGCCCCTACTACGCTTTATATTATCATAGCCTAACTCAAACTCTGGCCATCCCAGTTGATCTTGAGGGTGACAATTAATTTAATTTGTGAAGCCCTTATGAACTAGCCCAAAGATAACCAAGAGGGAGGGGGTGAATTGGTAGTTTTAAAAATACTTAAACAAAAAGCATGATGTTTTTGAAATATTTTAAAACATTAAACCTTACGATCATCTATAAGAAAATAAAGTGTGGAAATGTAATAAGAAAGAACAAATCAAATTTTATAGTGGTTCGGTAAACATGACCTACATCCACTCCCTGGAGCCTCTCCTCTAGTTATTGCACTAAACCAATAGTGACTCTCCTTTTATTCCTACGGCAAGGTGGAGAAGCCTTTATAAACTCCTTTTCATTGATCCTGATAAGGCAAAGAACCCAGACTCCGTTTGCTTCCTCCTGAAGCAAGCAGAGAACCCTTACTCCATTTGTTTCCTCCTAAAGCAGGCACAGAATGTTGACTCATTTTGCTTTCTCCTAAAGAAGGCAGAGAACCATGACCTTGTGCTAATGAAGACCTCCCTAGAGCCACCAAGGAATTAGGGATGATGACTAGAGATGATGACTCAGATCATTGTTTAAAGCAACCTTTGTGAGCCCATCACAAACTTCCACTCATAAGATCCTCTCTCTTTACCAAGATCTCCCTCTCCTTCCCTTGGCTCTCTCAGGTCAGGACACCAGTAAAAGATATCATCTTGAATAAACAAGAGATCTTATATAGAAGGGTATAAAATTTGCCCTAATTTGCAACTTGTCATCAAATATCATCCAGGATGATCAACCCTTTTAGCTAAGGCGATCTGAGAGGGATGGATGATTAGAAGACTTATTTGTTCTGATCATCCAGGATAATATGGACATCATCCTATATAATTAATTCAATACTATACACATCATCCATCACATCATTCATATCTTTTAAAAGATACATGTTGGATGATGAAAAAATATAACATATCATCTAAGATGATTATTGATTCATCATGTACGATTATTTCAAAATAAGGGATTTTGGTCCAGTCATCATTCTGGTCATCCAGGTGATACACATAAGAGATAGAAAATTTCAATTGATCATCCAACATATCATTCTGGTCATCCAGGTGATTTAGGATAAAACTATGGTTTTTTTTAACTAATTGTCCAAGATGATCCTACAATCATCTAGGATGATACGAACGATTAATCAAACCCTAATTGCTTTCTTTAATCACCTGAGTAATTTAGGCATGATTGTAATAATTCATCCAGGATGATGTTGGCATCATGTATGATTTCTAAAAATAATATCATACCTAAAAGAGTTTGGCTGCTAATTTTTTTTATTTGAGCATATCATCTAGGATTATGCACATCATCTAGGATGATTTGCTTAAATTAGCTGACTTAACAAGATGCCTTAATTAGGCTTTCTATTTTTAATCGATCATCTAGGATGATTTTTGGATCATCTTGTATGATGTAATCAAAAATAGAAAAAACTCTTAAGCATACAAAATTTCTTCCCCTGAGTGTGAGTGTGTGTATGGTTACTTAAAATTAGGATCCACATTATTACATTTGATTCAAGAAAAGGTAAAACATTAGAATTACACTTACAGACTGACTCAGTCCTAATATACCCAATTTTGAGTTGGCTTGAATTACAATTGACCTTGTGGACCTAAAATGTTAGTAGGCATGACAACCAAAATAGATGTGTAGTAGTAACAGATGTAACAAAATAGAAATGTCAGAAAATTTGAAATCATCAAAATGATAATCCTTGAATTCAGGTTTGTAGTAAAGGGTTCATGATTTTTCAACACATATATGCTAGGCTCATTTTCATAAACATGAAGATAAAGACATTCATAAAGTAATCTTAAACTACCTCAATTTACCCTCATATGGCTATGGTTACAATTTAGTTCTTCTATGCTATTTGTCATGCACCAATTATAAGGAACAAAAATTTAATTGGAAGAATTATTATTAATTATTATATAATATTTTAATAATTAACATCTTTTTTTAATAATTAGCATATTGATCCAACTAATAACTTTTAAATATAGTAAACATAAACATGTACAATAACATTTCATTTCTTTCATATTATCATAATAATTATGTATAACACTCCAATATAAATATTTCTTTCATAGCATCCCATCCCAAAAATATAATTAACTAATTGCAAAAAAATATATTTATAATAGGGAATATACTTGAAGTTTAAACTTTAACCTTGTCAACTCCCTTTTGTTACTCGACTAGAGCCTTACCTTCATTTGAAATGACATATTAACCATGTAAGAGTGAGCAACCACTTACTTAGTAGGCTACATTAACCTACAGAAGATATCAATATTCAACTTTTAAATTAAATTTCACAAAAAATTAAATATTATCTAAACAAGAATTTATAATTTCAAAACAAAGTAATATATTGTTTGCATTAGGTTCTATCACTAATATGATAATAACAGTACAACTACTGTTCACACTAGTCTGTTGTAAATAGTGTGAATATGTCAAAGTCAATAACATAAATATTTCTTGAACTTGTATATAGCAAAAGAAGGAATAACATAATCATGAAATCAAAATCAAATACATAACCAAACTTAACATGTAATATATAAATTAAGATATGATTCACTTGCACATAGCACATTTCACAAAGCCTCCTTATACTTCCACATATACCTTACTTAATCATATTAGCTCAATTCTCCTTACAAATCCACTTCAACTTATACCTCTACATATTAATCTCACATCTATTCAACATAGCTAGAGGAATTACATATAGTCCAATTTATCATATGACTCCACTTCTACTTATATCTCGACTTGTTCATCTCATATTTGTTCAAGAGATGGATGAATAACATGTGTATGCAAGTCCTTATTACTCCACTTGTATTATACAAAGCATGAAACATATGCCACTTATTCCATCATCATTCTCTCCCTCCTCCAAATATCCTCCAACACATAAACATTACATATCATTTTCATCACATAATTATATAAACATCAACATATTCAATATGTAAGATCAACATTTAACATAATATTTAAATACATAAAAATAACATATGCACAATAAGTTCAGGAGTTGTACGAGATAAAACTTGTATGCATACTCAAGAGAACCAAATTAAATAATCATTCACGAGGAACATTTATAACATCATTTTGAAGCATTTATTGTACTATATCAATTTCAAGAAATTACGACATACATACAAAAATACTTGCAATTGTGTATGAATCAAACCACCAAGTGAAAATTTATATTTTTCGTATCAATATAATCAAAATATTTTATTCTATAATATATCAAAAGTTACATTGTGAAACTTTCAAAATCTTTATAAATTTGCTTGTGTCAACACAAACCAAATAAATCCTATAAATACCCACACAAACATCAAAATTTAAATCTAAAGTAGTGTACTATTAGCCTACTTTAATCTAAATAATTTTGTCAACTAGCTCAATGGACGAAATTGGATCCACAACCTCCAAATTGTAGATTTTTCTCTCTAAAATCCTCATTCTCTCTTTCACTCTCAAGGAGATGACCTCAATGGATGGAATGAGAAGATTTGAGATTTTAGAAATGGATATTGATATTTATTGACACAACACCATGATGCCATAATCCTCAATGTCATAGCGCTAACAAGGGGAAGATTCATTCTAGAAACTTTTGAAAAAAGAGGCATTAAACCCTAGCGCTGAAACCCTAACTCCATTGTGCTCTAAAAGGAAGCAAAATTTTAATGTGCTCTAAAATTTTTAGTTTAACAGACATTATCATATGGCCGTAGTGCTTCAATTTCAACACCCACAATGCTCCCATGAAGTTTCTCTAACACTCAAGGCATATATATTAGGGTCTCAACACCACTTTCTTTTAGAGCTGCAACTTACACAGGTGGCAGCGTTGTAGAACCAAAATTATAACATTGCAGTCCTCCCAAGAAATTTCTCATTAACATTTTCAATTTCTCAATTAAATCCATATCTTCTTAAGATCAAATTAAATATAGATTAACTTAAAAATATTCAAAAAGGCCAAACATATACATGATGAATTTATAAATCTTACTAGGTTCTACCTAGCGCTGAAACCCTAACTCCATTGTGCTCTAAAAGGAAGCAAAATTTTAATGTGCTCTAAAATTTTTAGTTTAACAGACATTATCATATGGCCGTAGTGCTTCAATTTCAACACCCACAATGCTCCCATGAAGTTTCTCTAACACTCAAGGCATATATATTAGGGTCTCAACACCACTTTCTTTTAGAGCTGCAACTTACACAGGTGGCAGCATTGTAGAACGAAAATTATATACTCAAGAGAACCAAATTAAATTTCTCATTAACATTTTCAATTTCTCAATTAAATCCATATTTTCTTAAGATCAAATTAAATATAAATTAAATTAAAAATATTCAAAAAGGCCTAACATATACATGATGAATTTATAAATCTTACTAGGTTCTATTTGGGTCATCAAGTGATTCATTGATCACTAAAAAAGTAGTTGTTTCCTCTTCTCAACTACGTCAGCTCACTCGCTTTTTTCTCTTAGGATGACACATGGCTCAACAAAAGTTGACCACAATTCTATCTCGATGCCTAGTCTCATGCTCGCTTGTTCATGAACATAGGACTAGCCCATATTGTGGAGCTCGTCTAGAGGTAGCTTGCCATGACTCTTCAGTCCTCACACTATCTCAACCAACCTGAATGTGACACATATCTCATGAATTTCGTGTAGCATTGTACATTTTACTTTTTTGAGTACAAAACTTTTAGATATCTTCACTAATCTTTGTTGGATAGTTAACTTTTCTTCTTTTTTTTTTTTAATTTTTTTTTAATAATTTTTCTCTAGCATTCCTTTCTCTCTCTCTCCCTCTCTCTCTCATAAAGCAAGCTTGCATGTAAGTTTAAGTGTCATCTATGGATAGATCTAATCTAACAATTAACTTTATTAATAGATTGCTATATTATGTAAATAGTAAAGTTTCCTGATTAAATATGTAAATTATATATTTTTGAGTTATATATATATATTCCAAAATCAAATTAAATTTGTTAAATTTTAAAGTTTGCTTATTAAAATTTCCCATCAATAGTCAAGATAAAAACATGTATTATATAAAATTGTAAATTTATTCACTCACTAATTTCAAATTTATACCTTATTTTTCATTTTTTGACTTCCATTAAATTTGTTAAATTTTAAAGTTTGCTTATTAAAATTTCCCATCAATAGTCAAGATAAAAACATGTATTATATAAAATTGTAAATTTATTCACTCACTAATTTCAAATTTATACCTTATTTTTCATTTTTTGACTTCCATATATAAGTACTCTTAAATTTAAATAAGACTTAAATTATTTATATGTTTATATAAGTTTATGATTAATCTATATTTTTATTTTTCATTTAATTTTTTTGACAAAAACTCTATTACGATGTTCCAAAAAAATTCTAATTATGATGTGGCTCAAAATTTAAAAATTAGTGTAATATATGAGTTATTAGTATTACGTAAAAAGTCAAATAGGCTTTGAGCCCCATATTGATTAATTTTTAAATATGATATTATGATTTTTTTTAAAATTTTTATATGCATATGCATATATTATACACGTAATTTATTTCTCTTATATTAATTATTAAAATATTATTTTTAGAAGAAATTATATAAATATTTTTTTTAAGCATTTATACATCTTTTAATAATTAAAATTTATTTTTATTTATACGATATTTTGATGTGAAAATCTAATGAATATATATTATTTTAAATAAGTTATTTTTATATTTTTGATACTTTATTTATTTTTTTTTAAAGAAATCTTTGATGTTACTTGTTCTAAAAATTAACGACGCGAAACAAATTGAATTTGCAGAGCAACGGGAGGTGACCCGAACTATTTAGGCGGCAAAATCGACGGCAGCCTCAGGTATCGGT
>NW_021334129.1:24195-41853 GCF_001605985.2 Dendrobium catenatum
TCACCGTCGTGTCGGAAACTCTTCGTCTCGACAGGCGGCTTGCAATTGTAACTCGCCGCAAACCCTGCGCTGAGATGAAAACAAACCCTAATGCTGATATAATACTCTTCTAACTCTCCTCCCAAGATCGTTTCTCTCTTTTTCACTCCATCTCCCCCCCTATCTCTCTATCTCTACTGGTAGCGTCTGAAGCTACGGGGAAAAAGAAGACTGGGAAGAGAGTTGTAAAACCACCGCCCATTGACAAGAAGGAAGTGCTTTCATCCATACTTCTGTTATTTTCTTTTTCTTTATTTGGATTGCTCTGTTCTAACGGTTGAAAGAAGCAAGTGAATGTGGAAGAAGATGGGAACAGAGGATTGTAAGTCATCTCTGTACTTAGAAGTGGTAGATTAGGGCAATCCAAAGCTTCTTGCTGCTTTCTTGGATAGGAAGAACTTCTTTAGACAGAGAAGGCTTGAATCAACAAAACTTCACTTTAAATAGATAATTTTCAAGAAAAATTTGTCTTGAGCTAAAATAAAATAATCAAACTAGAATTGGGGCTTGCTTTAGCTTGCCTCGTTTTTACTCATTTTATTATCCAAAAAACACTTCGCCGCATTATTTCCAGTATTCCGCTCCCTATGCTCCATTTATTATGAATCCATACATATCAACCATTATTTTTGTTACACATTTCTTTAAAGTTACTGCTAGACATTCAAAACCATATTTTGTTATATGCTCGAGTTTGATCTAAACATTTTAAAACAATATGTCCTATGACAGAGTACAGCATTTTAATAAGATTTAGTAATAGAAAATTAAAGTACAGGTGGCCTAATTCACTGTACTTTTCATTACTTTTGTAAGCAAAAACAGTTAAAAAATGAGGAAAGTGCAACATTATTTGTTTTATGGTTAATTCTTGAATGAAAGGGCGTTATACCTTTTCTAATTTTAATCCGTTTCTATGTCTATCTGGTCTTATTGTTGTTTGCAGTTTGTGAGGAGCGCTTAATCAGTTGACGTATAAAGATAACATGCGGAAATCTTAAACCAGGTCTTACTCCACTACGCTCTCGCATTATTTACTTTTTTATTATATTTCCTTTCTTTTTTTTATATTTATATTAAGTTTTACATTAATTGTATGCCTAATAAAGCGAAGTATAAGACCAAAAATCTTGTTATACTCGTCATATTCGAGAGTTGGTGTAGGAATGTAATATTACAAATCAATGAGGAAAGCCACAACTCAAACAGGGAACTCAAGTTCAGACATTAGTTGTGCTAATAGATAATTATTATGATATACAAAAGGATAGTCAATTTAGAATGCTAACTTCATAACAAAAGAAATGAAATGAGAGAAGACATGATGTTATAAAAGTGGCGGACTTGATTTGGTGTTGTGGATATGAGAGATGAACAAATATTGTAGATTTGAAATCACGGCCCAAAAGGAACTACGAAAAGAAAAGAGCAAATTAGCTTAGATATTAAAAAAAGAATTCCAAAGAGAGAAGATATTTTAATACTGGTCGGACACACAGATAGAGCTCCACGAAGAGTTATATTAGGAGAATGAGTATTTTAAATCAGGACTGTGTTTTCGAGAGAGAGCATGGAGTCTGAACGTGGTCGGAGGAGAGAGAAGAATATAGATAGAGAGGAGAGAGCTAAGAAAGAGACGAAGAAGATGAGAACGGAGAGTGATATGTCGTGTCGGTGAATAGCAGAGGAGGGTCGGAGCAAGGGGCAAACAGACCTTATTGAGAGAAGTTCCGGTGCATCATATATTTTTAGAGACGAGCAAGCACAAAGATAACGTACTTGAGATAGAGATGATTGTACAAGAGAACGTGAGGAAGAAAAGCTGACACACTCTACACTAGATCGATATTTTGGAAAGTGAGTATCAATCTGAAATCTGGATCTGATCTATGGGTTATTGTGGTTTGGTGGACATGGGAGCAGAGTTAACCATTTTGTTGGACTATGAAGAGAGAGAGAAGTCACTCTACCATTTAGTAGCTTATATCATTACTGAGATAAAGTATAAACAAATCTCCATCCTTGTGGCCTTCACAGTATTCGAAGATGCATAACAATCCGATTGAAGGAGTAGAAGAGCAAAGGGTATTATCAGAAAAAAAAGACAAAGAAAAGTATAGATAAATTGAGGGGGTTCTCAAAACATTGTTAGATTGCTTCAATATGAATCACTTTCATTTGAGGTAAGATTGAAGATCTAAACGAGATAGCATGAAACCCGATATCCTTGTTACACTATTTGCGATTCGAAATATCTCATTGCTATGGAAGAAGCACGTAGGGTAGGATATTATTGCTGCGAGGTATAAGCATTTAGAGATATTTGGCTCAAATAGATAAAGGTTTGTAGATTTTAGATAGAGTAGATATAAAGGAGAACTGGCAGAGAAATAACGAAACGATATACCAGCACAAGAGGGATAGAGCAATCAAAGATTTATAGTATGGAGATCTAAATAGATACGAGTCCATGCAATAGAAAGACGTATCTGAAGTCTTCAATCATTTCCTTTTCTTCATATAGAAAGATTTGAAGAAATGGGTTGTGTTGGAGGATAGAGTTATCGAGTGTATGAGAATGAATTGCGGGAAGTTATGTCCTATTCAATCTGGAAGAGGTTAATTTATGATTTTGAGATGGAGGAATGAAAATTGATGCTAATTAAGGCTGACCCAGGGTTGAATCATCCAACAAATTTATATTTGATTGTAGTGTAAAAAGAGGGTGGGGAATTTTTTTCGCACCTATAAAGAGAAAATAAAGAAGGCGACAAAGATGGATGCTTTATAGAAAAGAATTAATATGCCGAAGCACACCGGGTCAAGAATATGTCTACTTGATCCATACATCCAACAAAGTATGAAAGAATCATTTGAAAAGAGGAAGCTGAATTCAAAATGGAAGAATAGCATATAAGTTCATACACTAACAGAAGGTTTTGGTCGGATGAATTAAAATATGCACACATGGTTCCTATGAAACTTGGGAAGGTACTTGAATGTGTATTGGCGTAATCGATTATATGTCCAAACTGAACTCTTAATGCTTGGTTGAATGCAAGGAGAAAGTGGGTCATCCAAAAATTTCGACGTCAGGAAGCAGCTTGCAATCGCAACCGCAGAGATCAATCGTAAGGTGTGGTCTAAGACGGACAATCTGGAAGATTCTATACAAGCGCAAAGACGTCGCAGCTCAACAAAAAGCGACCAACCTCTAACTAAATATGCGCGGTAAGATAGGATGGTTAGAACCGAGAGGGAGAGTTCTGGGGATTACCCAAACTCGTCATGATGAGGTAGTAGACAGAATGTAAAGAGAGAATTATATGATTGGACCGGACACGAGCAGTATGCATTATTTTTATAAAATAAAAATCCAGTGAAATTGAAATGTCACACAGCATTTCTACAATTGAATGAGATAGTATAAGAATTAGTATAAGAAATAAGGGAGTTAAAAGAGATGCTAGACACAAGAAAATCTAAACACATGAGTACAAGATAGAAGAAATCAAGATGTCTGTAGAAATATGGATTTGGAGAATGAACGGTGGATAGCTTAGGTCTAAGATGACTCAATTTTTAAAATATTAATAGATCGGTGATAGATTGACTCTAATGTTGACGATGCTTTCGATTGTATAGCAGAAGGAAATAATACTCATCATCACTGTGAGAGAAGAGAAATAGTTCATTTTTCCTATAATTTGAGTTACTTATTTATGCTTAATCCTTAATCATGTCCAAACTGTAACTTAATTGCTTGGTTGAATCAGGAATGGGTCATCAAAAATTCCTCAGAAGGCATCTTCAATCGCACCCAGATCATCTAGTGTGTCTAAGACGACTAGATCTGAATCTGATTCAGCCAACTCGAAGCTCACACCGACAAACTCCTCAACTGAAAGATGCCGTAAGATGATTGACCGTCGGTTACCCAAAAGCTCAGTCATTGAGGTATGACAATGGCAAATTAATATGATTGCCAAGTATTTTTTTTATAAAATAAAAATCCATAGAAAATGAAATTCACCACATTTTTCTATCAATGATAGTATTTATAGATTACATGATTTATCTACAAAGGGAAAATCTAACAACATTAATTCAAAATAGAAGATCAAGTCTTTAGAAATTTGTTATGAACGGTAGCTTGAGCCTAGAAGAGACCAATTCTTAAAATATAAGTCTGTATTGACTCTAATGTTGACGATGCTGCTTTAACGAAGGAAATAATACTCATCAATCACGTGAGATATAAAATTCCATGTGGTAATATTAAAATATAGGTAACACTTGTAGTTATTGTTTTACCTAAAATATGCATGCTAAAGTACGAAAGATTTGTTTATTTTCAACATGCAACCATAAATTTACCTTCAGAATAATATGAAGGAGGTTGTTGACATAAATCTCAAAGGAAGAATCCCAATGATTTATCATAATTCAATTTTAAGATTTAAGGGTTGAGCATCTTTCAACAATATTGGGTGCTTTTTTTTCCATAATTTTATTTTGATAAATAAATAATGTATGAACAAGAAATTTGATGGTGGATGCCAAAGTAGAAATTATTATAAAAACTAACTTAAAAACTCTATGCCCCCCATCCTGTTGAAGAATTTTAATACGAGTATTAAAGTGATTTTTTTCTTTTTTGAAAGTGAGAAAAGCCATCAAGAAATAAGCTCTAGGCTTCAGCAAATAAAACCAGGAATATGTATTAAAATGCTTGCTTAATGATAAAAAGTAACAAAAGTTACTACTGGAGAACCTGAAGGTGATGTAGAACGGAGAGGGTCGGCCAAAAGAGGGGAAAAAGGAAAGGCGTCCACATACGGTGAATGTGTCCACATACGGTGAATGTGTCCACATATGATGAATGTGGATTTAAGGAATTTCCAAAATTGAATTATTAAGATAAGGAAAGAGGAATTATGATAGGTATTTAATTAAATTCAAATTGGGAAAATTAAGGAAAGCCTCATATAATTCATCATATTTTAAGAAAGAATTTCAAATTCAAATGAATTTAAATTTGAATTTAAAAACTTTTCAAACTTAAGATGCATCGAATAAGGAATGCCTTCAATAATCAATTTGAAAAGTGGAGGGAAAGGAAATAGGAAGGGGGGTAGGGCCGGCGGCTAACATGATTATGGGTGATTGATATGAGGGGTTAAAGGTGGCTATATTTAGAATCTTAAAATAGGTAAGTGAGTTTAAATCAACTCCTATTTAAAATTCAAAATTTCGAGATTTGAGGGACTTCCCTAAAATAGTTTTCCTCATTTAGGAAGTAAAATTCAAATTCAAATTTAATTGAATATGAATTTAAATAGTTTCCAAAATTAAGGGGAGCTAATTTAGGAAAGGATTTTGAATGCTATATTTTGAATCTTGCAGCCAAGTGATGGATGATGGCCGGCGGCTTTGGGAAGGGGATTGGGCCGGCAGTTGGGTGTCTTTTGGCCTAGGGTTTGGGTGGAGTTTTCGGCCAATAGGAGAACTAGAGATGGGGAAGTGACAGTTAGGAAAATAAGGAGAATAATAAAAAAAAGAATACAAAATCGCGAGCCTTGAACTCTTCCGAAGACTGACGGGTGATACGTTGCTCTTCTCCAAGGGACTTCAAGCCACGAGCCCGAACCCATCCTGCAGCTTGTGAAAACTCCGATTCCTTCCCATAGGAATCTCACTAACGTCCTCCCAAAAGAACACAAGTGCAGAATACAAATTTTTATTATAATTCCATCATACGTAATACAAGAGAATTATAGGCCTCAAAAGAAACTAAAGACAAATTTGCCGCTTGGGTTTACATAAGATAAGACTCTTAAATAAAAAGGGTAAAAAAGAAAAATTACAAAATTAAATAAAAATACGATTAAAAAACTAAAATAAAACGGAGTGATCTCGGCCGTCGATCTTTGACTCTTTGAATATCGTCTACTGTCAGATGTTCACATCATTCACCTGGGGTGGAAAAGAGTTCGACTCCGTCGAGTTCGCATCCTGAGCAACCATGCTCTGATACCAAATTGATGTAAAATGGATATGGGGGGCGGGGTCATTTGAAATTTGAATTTCAAATTAAATTGGAAAAGGAGGGAAGGGGTACTTAATTAATCCCTTAAATGAAGAGAGATTAGGGGCCTTAATGGGGAAGCATTAATTAAGTAGGGAGAGAGGGGGGTGTAATTAAAGCTTGCCTATTCAATAATCTTAAATGAAGGGAGATAATTTTATTCAAATCCAATTTAGAATAGAATTGGAATTGATTTAAAGACTTTCCTAAAATAGAATAATTAATATAGGAAATTATTTGAATTTCAAATTGTGTTAGATTTGAATTCAAAACCTTTCCAAGATAATCATTACTCTAATTTTGGGAAGTAATTTAAAGAGGGCATGGGTATGGGGCCAACCAAGAGAGAGAGGGGGACTACGAGTGTCTATGTTCAATGTATTTGGATTAGGGAATAATTAATCAATTAATCTCAAAATTGATTAATTAATTGAATGAAAGAAGTTTTTGAAAATAAGGTAATTAATGGGGATGAAAATCTCTTCAAATTAATGATAACTTAAATATGGAAAAAGGGTTTTTTTAGGAATGTGGGGCTAGGGTAGGAGGTGGCCGGCGGGTGGGTGGAGCCATGGTGGATTTCAGCCAAAGGGACGGAGGAGGGAGGGGCTGGTGTAGGCCAATGGTGTGGAGGTGATGGGGGTGAGAGGATCAACGCCTTGGTGGAGGCCTTGAGGAGGTGGTGGTTTAGAGAAATAAGGAAAAACAAAACAAATAAAAAGAGATAGAACTGCGAGCCTTGGACTCTTCTGAAGACTGACGGGTAATACGATGTCCTTCACCAAGGGACTTCAAGCCACGACACCAAACCCATCCTGCTGCTTGCGGAAACCACAATTCCCTCCATAGGGATTCCCACTAACGTCCTCCCAAAGAACAAAAGTGCAAAACAATTTTTTTTATTATAATCCATCATGACTTTACACTAGCAAGGGCCTTTATTTATAAGCCTCAGAAATAAAAGAAACTAAAATAAGACGATCATGCCCCTAGGGCTTACATAACATTAGACTCTTAAGTAAGGGTAAAAACGGAAAATATATAATTAAAATAAAAATTACAAATAAAAATTTAAGATAACATAGGACAATTACAGATGTCAATCTTCAGCTTCTCCTCAAATAGGCATGCACGGTTGGATGTCGGCATCATTCTCTTGGGGTGGAAAAGAGCTCGATCCGTCGAGCTCGCGTCTCGGGTAAGCAACCATGCTCTGATACCAAACTGATGTAGAACGGAGGGGGTCAGCCAAAAGAGGGGAAAAAGGGAAGACATCCATATATGTTGAATGTGTCCACATACGGTAAATGTGTCCGCATATGATGAATGTGTCCACATACAATGCATGTGGACTTAAGAAAATTCCTAACTGGAATTTTTAAAATAAGGAAAGGGGAATTATGACAGATATTTAATTAAATTCAAATTGGGAGAATTAAGGAAAGCCTCCTAATATAATTCATCCTATTTTAAGAAAGAATTTCAAATTCAAATTAATTTAAACTTAAATTTAAAAACTTTCTAAACTTAAGATGCATCAAATAAGGAATGTCTTCAATAATCAATTTGAAAAGTGTAGGGAAAGAGGAAATAGGAAGGGGTTAGGGCTGGCGGCTAGCATTATTATGGGTGATTGATATGAGGGGCTATATTTAGAATCTTGAAATAGGAAAGTGGATTTAAATCAACTTCTATTTAAAATTCAAATTGCATGATTTGTGGGACTTCCCTAAAATAGTTTTTCCCATTTATGAAGTAAAATTCAAATTCAAATTCAATTGAATATGAATTTAATTAGTTTCCAAAATAAAGGGGAGCTAATTTAGGAAAGGATTTGAATGCTAGATTTTGAATCTTGGAGCCAAAGGATGGATAATGGCCGGCAGCTTTGGGAAGGGGATTGGGCCGGCGGTTGGGTGTCTTTTGGCCTAGGGTTTGGGTGGAGTTTTCGGCCAATAGGAGAAAGAGAGATGGGGAAGCGACGGTTAGGAAAATAAGGAGAATAATAAAAAAAAGAAGACAAAACCGCGAGCCTTGGACTCTTCCGAAGACTGACGGGTGATACGTTGCCATTCTCCAAGGTACTTCAAGCCACGAGCTTGTACCCATCCTGCGGTTGGTGAAAGCTCCGACTCCTTTCCATAGGAGTCTCACTAACGTCTTTAGGAGTGTCAATTTTTGACACGACTTGAACCCGTCTCGGAAAAATCCGGGTTCGAGTCAACGCGAACCCGAAACGAGTCGGATTCGGGTTCAGTAAATCAACCCGTTTTAAAAAATGGGTCGGGTTCAGGTTGACCCAATAACTCGAAAATGACACAAAAACTCCTATTTAACCCGGAAACCCGAGATTGACCCGTTTTTGACCCGAAAATCGAATATTGACCCGATTTTGACCCCAAAAGTAGCAATTTTAGGCCAATTTCGGGTCATTCGTGTCGGGTCGGGTTGACCCGAACCCGAATCGGGTCGGGTTCGGGTCTGGAAACCTGACCCGTTTCTAAAAACGGGTCGGGTTTGGATTGATCCGAATAGTGCCGGGTCAATTCCGGGTTCAACCCGAACCCGACCCGCTGACCCGAATTGACACCCCTAAACGTCCTCCCCAAAGAATACAAGTGCAGAACACAAATTTTTATTATAATTCCATCATACCTAATACATGATAAGGGGCCTCTATATATAGGCCTCAAAAGAAACTAAAGACAAATTTGCCCCTTGGGCTTGCATAAAAAAGGTAAAAAAGGATAATTGCAAAATTAAATCAAAATATAATTAATAAACTAAAATAAAATGGAGTGATCTCGGTCGTCGATCTTCGACTCTTCCTTTGAATATCATCTACCGTCTGATGTCCACATCAGAAGGCCCTCCTATGCAAGAAGATAACGTCAAATGGAAATTTAAAAATAGCAGTTAAAAAATAGAAGGAAATCAGTGCATTTTTACATGTTGACATGCAGCATACACAAATAACTTGTCATTGACTCGATTTACTTGCAAGTGGCTTGAAGCTAGGTTTAATGGAGAATCGCATTAGAAGGATAAATCAGCAATTGCCCAAAATTGCAGAATGTAATAAGATAAATGCATTTTCCAAGACGTGTAGTCTTGCTTAATCTTACTATGCACGAGGACTTGGCCCATGGAGCGAAAGAATTCAATGCAGTAGTATGTTCTTTTATAAATTTGGAGACAAATTAAGTTTTTAACGAAAAATGTAAAAAAGGAAGATCCTATGTGTGAGATAGCTTAAACCTAGCCATTACCAATCAGCTCCTAATTAGATCCCATATGAATAGAATGATCCCGAAGCATTGTAACATTGTGAATGACTTGGTTGGCAGATTTAGAGTTAGGGTACCGTCTAAGTCACTATAGGATTAATATTTCTGTTGATGATAATATTTATAAATTACATTATGATTTAATCTTATCTACCGAGAGTGAATCTTGCATTAGGAATTTGTTATGATCGGTTGCTAGATGAGATCGGTTCCTGTGGCTTTCATTGATGATTATTAGAACTCGCAGCATTTATTTGATAAGCAATCTAGTTCTTCAAACTTCTGTTCACTTGCATTTTCATCCGTCTAGGATTGTAGTTCATTTAATTTATGGAGAAACGACCAATCCAGTCCAGTGAGCTAGAATCTCAGATCAGTCAGCTCCAAGAGGACCTGAAGAAGATGAAGGAACAGCTGAAGTCATGTGACTCATCAAACAGTCAGGTACAGCAGGAAGCTGATGAAGTGAAGAAACAGCTCACAGCCAAGTCGGCAAAAATAGAAGAATTACAGCTACAGTTGTTGGAATTTTCCACAGCTGAGGACAATCGACTCGAAATGCTTAGTAAAATCTCCCAGGAGCACAATTCAGTATGGCAGTCTGAGCTCGAGGCTCTCCAGAAACAGCATTTGCTTGACTCGACCATCCTATTGTCTGCAATGAATGAGATTCAGTGGATGAAGCAGCAGCTCGATGTTATGAAATCAGAAACAGGGCAGTCTGAGGATTCAAAAATGATAAAACCTGAAGTATATACCTTGAAAGAAGAAATGGCAGGCACTCTGTCCAACATTGAGAACCTTAAAATAAAGAATGGGGAGAGAGGGTTGGCAGAAGAAGCAACAAAATTTATTCTTTCTGAAACCCAGAACCACCTGAAAATAGCTAATACTACCATTCAATCTCTCCATGCTGATGGTTATAATTTTTTGAAGTCCTTGAACTCTGTAACATCAAAGCTGGAAGAGTCTAAAATTCGAGTTAGTGTTCTCGAGGAATTACTAACGGAATATCAGATAGTTGCGGAGGATAATGAAGCTGATAGAAGAAATCCTCCTTGTAAGGTTGAATGCGGAGCTTTGCAGTTAGAATTAGAGCAGTTGGGAGTTGCGCTTAAAGCAGCTGAAGCTAAGCACCGTGAAGAACAAAGTCGAACTGCAATTCAAATCCAATCAGCATATGAAACTGTTGAGCATGTGAAGTTTAATGCAAGGATGAGAGAATCAGAACTAAATTCAATCATAGAGAAATCCAAAGTTGAACTTTCAGAGTTGAATGAACGATTGCTTGACATGGAAAAGGAAGTCCAGAACATATCAAAAAGGAACAAGGAGCTGAGAGAGGAATTGAGCAAGGGTGAGGCTAAACAATTTGACTCTGAGTTGAAGCTAATGAAGGCTGCAACAGATGTTCAAGAACTAAACGCAAACCTCTTGGATAAAGAAACAGTTCTCCAAAGAATTTTGGAACAGAATGAAATCTTGATTTCAGAGCTCAACAAGAGAGACAGTGAACATCAAAATATATATTCTGCAGCTATTGCCGATGCTGAGAAGGCAAGGGCTGCAAAGAAGGAAGCATTGATAAGAATAGGTCTTATTGAAGATGAGGCCGAGAAGAGCAGTAAGAGGGCAGTGAAAATTTTAGAGCAGCTGGAGGAATCCAGAGCAGTGAACTTGGAGCTGGAAACTAAGCTAAAGAGGCTTAATGTGCAGTCAGATCAATGGAGAAAGGCAGCAGAAGCTGCTTCAGCCATTCTCACATATGAAAATGATGGCAGAAACATTGAGGATTCTAATAAGAATTTCATATCTGGTAAGCTGACAGACTTGCTTTTCTTTGACGACTTGGATGATGAATCACTAAAGAAGAACAATAGTTTACTGAGAAAGATTGGTGAATTATGGAAAAAGAGCCCAATATGAGCATTCCTAAGATCTTATGTTGCAAAACCTTCAACAATTCATTGCTTTGATGTTTCTTTAGCCAGATCATTTAGGCTTCATTTGATACAGTTTTATTTTTTGCTTTAACAATAGAAAAATTCATTGTTGTGATGTTTCTTTAGCCAAATCATTTAGGCTTTGTTTGATACCGTTTTCTTTTTTGCTTTTACAATAATTTTCTAGTATGAAAAATTCTCTAATGCATTAGAAAGCAGTGACTGGACAACCTGAGGAAGTTGAACATGATTTGTAGGGATTTGAGAACTTTTAACTCTATCCCTTTCCTATGGAACTAAAAAAATTTGAATTTCAATGTACTGAAAATACTTTGTTATAAATATTTCCTAATCAGAGATGAGAAAATGGCCATTCTTATACCCATATATTTCATATCAATTTTATTGAGGATTCTCTTTATCTATAAACATAAGTAACATATCTATTATATATTGTTTGAATTATCAAATATATTATATTTTTACGTGCTATGATTAAAACGTTGAAAATTTGGCAAGCAAAATATATAAGTTGAGATTTTATTGTGAATTTTTATATTTGAGTGATAATTTAGAATAAAGATATGAGAACATTAATTTTATAAATAGTATATATATATATTCTCCTAATTAAAGTACAAGACATTTGTTTACCCCCAGTCATTAGAATGGTTAGGATGATTTGATCTAACTACTTTGCTTAACAGTCATAACAAGTACAACAATAATAACAACAACATCAAGCCTTTATTCCACTACGTTTATATCTATAAACATAAGTAACATATCTATTATATATTGTTTGAATCTCACAATTCGGCTCATAGAAAGTAAAAGATTATAATTTAACTAAGACTCGATTTTGAGTTAAAAAAAATTAGATCGAATTTTGTGATAGTTTTAATAACTTCTATTTTTTAAAAAAATATTTTTAATCAGTAATTATTAGCTAACGTGTATTATTATTATTATATATAAATATTGTTATATAATTATGAAGAGAGAGAGAGAGAGTATGTTTTTTTTTGCAAATCTTTCATCCTTTCTAAACTTCGTTGGAATATGATTTTAAAATATAAGATAATCTTAAAATTTTCTTAAAAAGTTATTTTAAAATCTATGATAAAAGATGAATAATATAAAAAATTTGAGCTCTTTCTAAAGGATAATAACTATGATGAGTTAATTTTTAAGTAGAACTAAATTTTGTTTTGAGTGGATTATCTTGAGTTTTGAATAGTTGGAAGCCATAGTTGAGACTTGGTTTCACATTTGGGCATAATACACTCAATAGTCCACCTGCTAGAGTTGGTGGCATCCGTTGAAGCCTTTAGGCTATGCATTTGATGAGCAATTTTTAAATTGCTTTCATTGATGTCGACATATCAGAGAGAAAAAAGGCATGGCTAAGACTTGTGTATAAAAATGTAATATCATTTAACTACACACAATTTAAGATTTTAAAAATATATATAATTTCAATATAGTAGTTGTTGCGGACTAGAATATATGTGACGATAGAGTTAGAAAGTTTTCGTCTCAATTTTGTACATATATCTAGCACACAAACATGAGAGAAATAAAAACACCAGGATTTTTACATGGAAAATCCTTGAAAGGAAAAAAACCACGGGGCACTGCCCAGTTGAAATAATTTCACTATAGTTTGCTTGAGATACAAGAGGCTGACTCGTCCTTGAAATTTAGGACGATCAGATTATGATGATTCACTTATGGATTGAAATTTAGTTACAAACAATAATTTGTGATTCGACGATGTTAGGTATTCGGGTTGAATCCCAAAGTAACTTGGAGATCGGGCAAAATTCTGGCGTCACTTAGGCGGAGTTTTCGGGCGGTGGTCGAGGAGGAGTTTCTTCCCTCCTATCATTCTTCTCTTCTCGTCTCCTTCTTTTCTTCTTCTTCTTGCTTGGGTCCCCTCTCAAGAGAAATAAGGGGCTATTTATTGTTTTTTGAGGATGACATGACCCGTAAATAGGAGGAGGATCAAGGGCAAAGATGAAGTGGTTCGGATGGACGACCGATATTGAATCCCTTGATCGTGGACCGTTTGTCAGACATTTGAAGATCTAAATGATATCGGAATTTGGCAATCTTAGGCTCGTTGGATTCGTCTCGTCGAGCCTCTCGATTCAATTATAAGCATACCATGTTTGAAAACTTTTTGGTAATCCAAATTGTGGTTTGAATCTTCCAATAGTGTTTCAGGTCTTTGATTCAGACTCATTTGGGCTCAAATTGGGTTGAATTTGGTGTGGTTGGGTTTGTATTTCCAAGGCGCTCAGTTTGACTATAAATTTGCTAAAATCAAAGTTCATGTGATCTCAGATTTAATTTTTGAAGTTTCTGGTTTAATTTGCCTAGAGATTTGTGCCTAATCAAGATAATTTTTTGATGATATATAAATAGTACTGCACTGTAATTAATAATTAGGGGAGACTAAACAGCCTAGAAGATGTACATTAATCATCAATAAGCATCAAATACTATCAACAATGAATATTGGAGGTTAAACAATGTCGAGTGGTCAATTAGTTATCCGAATAATATGGAAAACCATACAAAGTAATTGAGAATAGTGGGCAATAGATATTGATATTTGGCAGGCATCAAATGACTGTTGACAATGAATGTTTGAGGTAAGGCAATTAACATTATCATTATCTTTTATAATAGTGGAAATCGAACAACCACAACAATGGACATTGGCTGTTAGTGGGTGTTAGGTGATGTTTGATGAGGAACATTAGAAGTTAAGTGATATTTAGCAGTCAACTCAATCACTCTCAAATAAAGGGAGATTGAGCAATTAGAAAGACAAATGCCAGACAAAAGTAATTGGTAGACATTAGGTGTCAGACCATGGTGAGTGTTGGGGGACAATTAACAATTGTGAGCTAAAAAAGTTCATATCCCAACCTCCCTGTGTTTTTTCAATAAGATTTTAACAAATAAATGGTTTGATGATCTTTGTTAGCAGCAATGGGTTGTTTCGTCTAAGGATATCATGAAGACTTTGGGTAAATGTTTTTCTAAGTAGACAAATTTGAGTTATCCTTAACTAAAAAAAAGTTCTTTGTTCGCTATCAAATTTATCATATGATTCATCACTTAATGATTTTGAGCCATTTGGGGAACATGGGCTCTAGTCGTGATCGTAATTTAGTGGTATCATTTGAGAAAAACCATCAGGTCAAAAGCCCTTGGTTATAATCATTCATGTGATGCTATTTGATAGCAAAACAAATAGTTAGAGGACACATGCAATATCTTTACTGGTGAGATTTTGTTTGAAAATGAATCTTAGTGATATACTCCAATGTTTAAAATTGCGTATTCGAGTATTGAGGCGTTTTTCATTCGTGAGGCGAGGCGTAAGCCTCAAGGCGTTTTGAGACGTAAGCCTCAAAATCAAAATATTGCGTAAACATAAAATGATAAATTTTTTATATACTAATGAGTGAATAATATAAAACATAAAAAAGCAGAAAAGATGAAGTGAAATCAAGATATCCCAATAGTAAGACAACATGAAATATAGTTCAACTCAAAATTCTTCCCAATATTCTTTTCATTAACATATAATTCCAATTTCCAAAAATAAATAGCAATGATATATCACATAAGAACTCTTAAGTCATCAGCACTGTCATCACTAGGGGGTTCTTCATTTGAATCATCATTATGATGAACTGCTCTCTCCCCTTCCTCCTCTCCTATAGAGTCCAATGTCGGGCATTTACTTCAAGATTTATGTAAGTTTTAATATATATAGCGTGAGGCGTAAGCCTCATGCCAGTGAGACGAGGCGGGCCTTAAGGCGGACCTCAACCAAGTTGAGGCGCAAGCCTCATAAAACAAACTTGAGGCGTAAGCATCGAGGCGTTTTTTATTGGAATTGCGCAAAGGCGAGCCTCATATTGCGCAATTTTAAACCATGATATACTCAACAAAACATTTGCATTTTGCGAACTAAGATTATACTTAAATTTATCATCATCGACTAATTGTTGTGAATGGTGGATGGATTTCGCTTTAAGTCTCATGTGATTAATTTTACTTTAAATATTTAGCTTTTAGTAAATATTGAATTTTTTAAAATTTTATCAAAATATAAGCCCCAAATAATCTATGTCATAATTTGATGATTTTTTTTTTTAAAATTAAGCAATTCCCTTTGGTTAAGATTTTTTGTCAATATGGCCATCGTCGAGGTTCTTAGATAAATTTATTTTGTTCTCAGAATGTTGTTGACTCCTTTTGCTTGCCAATAGAGGATCAGGTTCAACTAATGATTTCATGAATTATATACGAATTTGAAATCGAGAACTTATATTTTATGTTGAATTTTTTTCAAGAGTTTTTAACGGGCTAATGTGAACTAAAATCAAATATCTCGATATGCTTTATGCTTGTATATTCCCTTATAAAATCAAGTTTTGTTGATTCTAGTTCTTTCGAGGAGGATTGTACTTGAAATTTCAAAAATCACTTTAATTTTAGCCGGCATAATATTCTTGGATACACTCTACGTTGAAGCACATGCAAGAGTTTAATTTAAAAATAGGACTTTAGTTTAACTCACTTTTTAACCCTACACAACATTCTCAAATATTTCTGTTTGTATGATTAACACCTTTGTCAGATCACATCTAAGAAATTAAATTTCTTTTTAAATGATATGTACACTTTTTAATGCATTTGCATAATGCACTTGTACATTTCATGATGCACTTGCATAGTACAGTCAAGTACTTTAATTATGTTGGCATGTTTTTTGATGCATTAACACTATATACTGTTGACCTTACTTTTCACTTGACTACAGTCAAGAGGGTTGACTTGGCCAAATTGACCAAGTAAGACCCTAGGACCACTTCTAATGGGTTTAGTGAGTCAAACCAAATGTGTTAAGTCCAGACCCAGGTCCTGGGTCAACCTAGTTGACGAAGTCAACCTAAGTTGAACAGGCCAATCCAACTCACCCTTATGTAAGTTTATATCAATTCCAAATCCCCTTGAGCTCAATTCCAAATTAATCCAGGCTTGATTGACCATGTTGACCCAGTCAATAGCTGACTTGGTCAAATTGACTTTAATTTGGTCAAAATTGAGCATTTAAACATATCCAAGTCTCCCCTTGACCCAAAACATGGCCAAGAGAGCTTAGATCTCTCTTAATTAACCCTAAGAGCTATCTTGGTCGTCCATCCTAAGGTTGAGGCTATAAATAGAGTCCTAAGGCCTCATTAGGGGGGGTCTTAAATTTTCTCACCCAAAGCCTCCCCAATCCCAAGACCTCATTCATTTGAGCTCTCCAAATACTCCCCCACATCTCCCCACTCAAATCCAACTTGTCAAACCTCGCCGGCGATAGGATTCGATGAACCAAGCACCTATGATGTCCAAGGCATAGATCTCACGCCGCCATTTCTTATACAAATAGGAGTATAGACAGTCTACAAGTGCAACAAGCCCGAGATCTCCCAAATCTATTGGATATTTTGGTAAAATCTCTAACCATAGTTTAGATAACATAGGGTAATATAACTTTTGATTAAGTATATTTTAGACCGTTAAAATTAATCACCCATTGAATGCTCTTTATGCCTAGACTCTCTATTTACAATTTTATTTGATTTTATCAATCTGATCGAGCAAACGAGGGGAAAATCCTTCTAGGGTTCGTTCGCAACATGCCCTTAGTGTATATTTTCTGGGCCATTGATCGTGCGATCAATGGCCCAGATCAAGCCATTATATGGCTTCATTCGACCGTGGATTTGATCATGCGGTCATTTATTTTGTTCAGCTTCATCGTAGCTGTTCATTTTGAAAAAGTGGAGATCCAACGACAATCTATGCTTGCTAACGTGGTTAAGTTGCTGCGAATTTGACCCGTATCACAATCTCAATCATTTGCAATGATTGCACTACCGCACAACCATTGCTAATTATTGTCGTTGTTTTGATCCGTGAATCCCGCTTCACCACGTATGTCACGCCGCCGCATTTTAACTAAATTAGGTTTTAATTATTTCAAAATTATTTTAAATCCAAATTTTATAAAATAATTATTAAAATTATTTTAAAAAATCTTAAAAATACACATTTTATACCAAATTTCACAGATTAGGGTTTCTTTAATTTAAAATTAAAATTAACTTAAAATATCAAATAAATTTTGAATTATTCAAAATATAAGATATTTAATATTTTAAATTAGTAATTAATTTTTAAAAAAATTAAAATATATTAAAATAAAAAAAATTTAAGTTTT
>NW_021334129.1:44684-166531 GCF_001605985.2 Dendrobium catenatum
AAAAAAATGATTTCTCTCTCCTTAAAACGAGTAGATTTTCTTATAAAACCGACCTGATCGGCCCGGCCGATCGCCACATCGTCCAGGACGATCTGAACAAATTTCAATCGTCCAGGACGATTTCTCAGGACGATATTGAATTTTCCTTGGACGATAAAAACCCTTGTTCACTGACTTGTGCCATGAACTGATCGTCCCAGGACGATCCAGAATCGGCCTGGACGATCCACCCAGAAATCAGCCATTTCTGATCGTTCTAGACGATCTCAACATCGTCCCGAACGATCCCAGAAGGAAATCAAAGAAACGAGCTATTACAATCTCCCCACCTTAGAAAAATGTCGTCCCGACATTTCCCCTAAAGGTCCGAAGCAAATCGCGACAAAACAAATCCAATCAAATTCGAATCAAAATCAAAACTCGGCGAAAATCATACAAATCACACAATTCATTCATTCACATGTCTCTATGCATGGTCATATGTCAATCAATCAATTAGTCAAATCATCTTACCAGTAGAACTTTCTGGTCGTTGTTGATCTTTATAATGCTGTAAACTGTAGATACGTGGCACCACTGGAGGAAGTGCAGGAGGTCGTGGCGCAACAGTCTCCCTCTAACTATCTCTGCCAGCTCTATCAATCCTATCAGTCATCTGGTTCCCTGATCTCTCGCTGTATGCTCTCGAGCCAATTGTCCTCTGTTGTTCTGTACCTGAATCAGTTCTTCCACCCAATCCTTTCTGAGGGCAATTCGCTACTCAATGCCCTTGCTGTCCACAGTGAAAGCATTGTCCCGTCAATAAGTAGCACCGACCTGCATGTCGTCGACCACAATGAATGCACTCGCTGGAACCAGAAGACACTACTGATGCAGATCCCGATGCAGATCCCCTTGAATCAGTATACTTGTTTCTCTTTTCTCTATCCCTTTCTCTACCTGATTCCTCTCGTCTGACTTCATCTCTCCTCCTCCTGGTATCGTCATATCTCGATACTGGCGTTGCTAAATCAATCTCTATCAGTCTGGCCCGCTCCATCAGCTCAAAAAACTCATGGATCCGGAAGGGTACTAGTGGATGTCTCAGCTCTCTATTCAGGCCGTGTAGAAATCTATAGCACTTTTCTTCAACAGTAGGGATCAAATGAGAAGCATACCTCGTAAGTGCAGTAAACTCGGCCTCGTACTGCATCACTGTCTTGCGTCCTTGCTCCAATCTCATAAAAGCTTCTTACATTTGTCGTTGAGCTGACGGAGGTACAAACCACATCCAAAATACTGCAGTAAACTCATCCCAGGTGATCTCAGCATTTGTCTTCCCCTGAAATTTCTCCCTCAGCTGTCCAATCCACCATCTCTCTGATTCTCCCTCAAATAGAAACACAGCCAATGGTACCTTTCGATTGCCCGGACACTGCATGCTGTCAAAGATCTTCTCTACTCTCATTATCCAATCTTCAGCAGCCTGGGGTCCCACAGCTCCTTTGAACAACGGAGGCTTCAGCTTATGAAACATCTGCAAGTGCTTATCAGCTTCTTCTTCTTTACTCCCACTCATCTTGCTCTGTGCATCCCCCATCACCTGTGCTATAGCAATAGCCAACTGCATCATACTCTCTAAATGTACTGGAGCTGCACTTTGCTGTTCGTGTGGTACACTTGATTCCAGATTATCCATTTATCTTTTCACCTGCACAATTCAGAATACATGATATACACATGCAATTATGTATGCAAAATGATGCACTTATAGCTACCCATTCTACCCAACTCTCAATCCAAACATATAACTCTGGTAACAATTCATTCTTCCAATAACACTGCTCTGATACCAACTTGTCACGCCCCAAGATCTAACTTGGAAAGAATTTCAATCAAATCATCAACAATTTACCAGAGCTATCTATAACAATCAAATCAAACAGTCTAGAAAAATTCTATAACATTTAAAAGATCAATAAACGATACTATTCATCTCAAAAGATCATATACAATACTCAGGAACTACACCAAAAACATATGAACTGAAATCTATCATGTCCTGAGTACAAAAGAATCACTACAATAAAAAAGAATAGAAACCTGGAGATCCTGATCAACCTTAATCACCTGCTCCCTTGCCCTGACCTGAAAATAGTAACCACATATAATGAGTTTCAAAAAGCCCAGTAGGTCACCTAATACCTACAACTAAAATCAAAGCACAATACATGAAACAATATGCATGTCAATCAGTCGAATCAATCACAATCAATTACACATGATCATTGAATCAATGCAGCGGAAATCAAATCAGTAATCAATGCAGCAGTAGAAGAATCAATAACAGTAGAAAGAATCAACGATCAGTCAAATCAATCGTATTAAATCAAATCAATCAAAACAATACAATCCCGTCTATACTAGCAATGAATCAAATGCAGCAATTCAATACAATGCAGGAGCAATAGTATCAATGTTCGTATTCTATAACAGTAGCAATGCACAGTGACAGAATGAAGGTATCAATGAAATCGTACGATAGCAGTAAGTCCGTAAATCCGTTAGTTAATCCAAATCAAATAAGCAATAAAACCAACACGAGTCAATGCCGAACACATGCATTTCAATACAATAGTCTTACTGAACAAGTTCAATCACTGGCTATTCAATAATCAATAGTGCTGTTGTAGAAATTCATATGTTGGTTCAATAAGAGTCGTCACTCTGAGCCCGTCGGCATAAGAATCTCCTTATGCCTCTCAATCAATATATCCATGATTAATAGTTTAAAGGAAAGCCAGTCGGCCCACCATCCTGTACAAGTCAATCAATCTCCAACCAACAGTTCAACCAGGCTTCACTTGTCTTTCAGTATCAATAATCATATATTCATATTCGTATGCAATACAGTTCAAATCATCAAATTCAAAAAAATCGGAAATCGTACGAAAATTCGGCAGCGTAACGGCAGTCTATCAAATTTACACAAAAATCCTACAAAATCACAATTCACCAAATTACAATAGAATGTTCACAACAATAATATAAGACTATTATTCTACTGAATCAATATCAATAAACATCCTGATATTTTTCTATTCGATCAAAATCACGTAGAACCCAAAATAACCGATAAAATTGTTCCAGAAAAGAATCAAATCGTGTAGAATATTCGTATCTATGACATATTAAAAGTTGTGCGGTGAAAGTTGTGTCAATATAAAATCGGGTCCGTTTTTTGATCACAAAAACACAAAACAGGTCACAATACGATCAAAACTCAATATCTCTGAAAACAGAAATATGATTCGGAGTCCTTACCGCGAGATAAACACTTTACTCAACAGCGGCGACGGACGAAAAGTGCTCCGCGGTCTCCGAAACTAAGCTTTTCCTTTGCTTTCCTTCTCCTTCTCTCTCCTCAGATATTTGTTTTATAAAAAAAATGATTTCTCTCTCCTTAAAACGAGTAGATTTTCTTATAAAACCGACCTGATCGGCCCGGCCGATCGCCACATCGTCCAGGACGATCTGAACAAATTTCAATCGTCCAGGACGATTTCTCAGGACGATAAAAACCCTTGCTCACTGACTTGTGCCATGAACTGATCGTCCCAGGACGATCCAGAATCGGCCTGGACGATCCACCCAGAAATCAGCCATTTCTGATCGTTCTGGACGATCTCAACATCGTCCCGAACGATCCCAGATGGAAATCAAAGAAACGAGCTATCACAATGGCATCGCAGGATAAACGGTTATGACCCGGGGCCCTCTAAACTGAGTGGTTTTGTCGCCAAATGGCACCACTAAATACAGGTTATGGCCAGTGCTAGTATGTTCCTTGTTGGCATTAAAACCTTGAGATATGAATCAATAGGATATGATTGATAGGGCACAAAGCCCTCTGTTTGCTATGGTGGATTCAAATTTGTACCCTTAGGAAAAGATCTAACCTAGGTCTACAAGGTCCCCTTGGACGAAGCTACCCATGGCTGTCGATAAGGATCCTTCTGTTAGGTTGGGTCGACTACCTCCTCTAACTAAGTAGACCAGGGACCACGATGACTCGGGACGACGAAACCACGAGATCTTGATCGGGTCCATCATCCATTCCCCCACCATCTGCTTTAAGTGAAAGATGGTGAAATTTCAATTTTAAATATCAAATCTTCAATTTTCCAACTTTCCAAATTCTCAAATCCAAAATCAATGCTGCTACTATATGCCAGATAATACGTATCTGATTGATGACTAGCCTTAATCGAAAGTTCTCTCTCATGATCGGGAGGGGTAATTAACTATAGGGGCTTGCGCCTATAGGAAACCAGAACTCAGATTATAAAGTCCTCACCAAATGAGGACGAAATCTCTGGGTAGTGTCTTATCTACAAACCCCATCTTCCTTCCAAATTTTACCCTGTAACTTATTCCGTTAAAACTCCCCCTCGCCGAAGAAAAGCAAATTAGTGCGGCGTGGAGGCCGGGCTGAATTTTCAGAGCCCACAGATTTCTGGCGACTCCACTGGGGATTGGTTTCTCTTTTCATCTTTGGCTAGTCATCTCAGTTTTATAGTAGTAGCTATGTCAGATCATACTCAAAATTTTGAGTCTTTTAAAATGACCATTCAAGGAATTTGATATTTAAATGTTCTAAAGAATGATCGTTCAAAAAAACATTCCATTGAGATAACGTATTTAACAGTATTTTAGATTTATATTATTTGAATTGCTCGCTAATATTATATTCTCTTATTTTTGTATTATGTGTAAGTCTCTGCATTTTAAAAGTGCGAGGTGATGTATCAGATTCTGATTACTAACCCTTGCCTTTCATTTATGCAGATGGATCTACAGAACACCCCGATGATCATCTAGCTGGGATGAGGAGCTAGGATTCAGCTCACTAATGCTGTTATTGAGACCAAAAATACTAGAGTTTCCATCCAGTTTGGTAGCATTGATTTTCCTGCAGTTGTTGCAAGAGCTTTTGGAGCTCCTACTCATCGCACACATCTGCCGGCGTAGCTACCCACTATTGAAGCTCCTACCCGTCGTGTGCATCTGCCAGCATAACGACCTACTGTCGAAAATCCTCATAGGAGGATTTCTATATTCGAGAGGCTATCACAGCCTGAAATCCCAACCACTAGAAGAATTGTGAATGGTGGAAGAGTCTCAGTGGTGACTGCCAACACAACTACTCTATCAATTGGGTTATCTACACCTGGAAAGTATGTTGCTGAAGCCTCCTCATCTGGAGGAAGGCCTATAAGGAGGCAGAGATGGAAGATGAACGCTGAACTTCTAGCAACAACAACTCCCGATCCATCCCTCCAATCTGCTGGCCCAAGAGCCTGAAGCTAATGTTCCTACTCGGAACAAGTTTTTAATTTAAAATGGGTAAAGAGGAATAGTTCCACTGGTGAGCTGAAAAAGTCATTCTGGGAGCAACGACGTGAGGTCCCAGCCCCTCCAAAGAAGAAAGAGCCTGAAACTCTGTCCGATCGAGTATATAGAGTATTGAAGACCGTGAAGCAGAAATGTTTGAAGAAGAAGAAGTTCCAACAAACTTTGGTGATATAGGCCAGAATAACTTTGCCAAGGGAGCGCCTATCTGTTGTGGCGGAAAGAAAAGAAAGAAGATATACCCCACGTGGTGAACATCGTGGTGTGACACTTGAATCACAAATTTAGGGATCCACCGCTGAAAGGTCCTGGTGGAAAGGAAAACAAGTCTGGAGGCCAAAGCCTCGAAAAAATAAAGAAGATAAAAGAGAATGAAGAACTGACCTGGGCGTGAATTCCGGTATGACTTCCTAGAGATCCACCACCATCTACAAAGAACATCAAAAATGGGTCCCAAAAAGGATCCACAATGAATCCCCTCCAGACGGTAGACACTTGGAGAGTCCTCCAGAGGATCCCGTCGCCTTCCATCCCCTCCAAAAGAAGAAACCAACTTTGATCGCAATCCGCTTGTTGAAGAAGTCTCCTTGTCTAATCAAGAACCAGAGATCCAGTGGTGTCATCGCTCGGAGATCTGGGTACTAGAAGAAAACATAGTAGAAGAAGAACAAAATATGGAAGGAGAAGAATACCTTGAAGGGGAAGAAAATATAGAAGATAATATTGAAGAAAATTATTAATGAATTGCTGGAGGAAAATCTAGAAGAAGAATTGGAAGAAACAAATAACACCTTGGACATGGAGGTGGTCTATATGGTGAGACACACCAATGCTAATGAGGAAGCCTACTATGATGACGGTGAAGATGATGACGATCAAGAACCGTCGGTTAGGCAAGTTTATCAACGTCATCGTGAAGCTGGGTCCGCCACTGGAAGAGGTGGTCATTCCCAAGCAGAAGAAGAAAGAGATGAAGCAGAGGAGAATCCCTTCACTGATGAGAATGCCTCACTTGCAGACATGCAAAGACATATAAGGCGACAAATGAGAGCTAAAGATAGAGAAATCTCTCAATTGAATGAGAAGATGACTAAGATGATGGCTCAAATGGGGGCGATGATGCAAATGATGCAAAGAAATGCTGCTATTGGCGCCATGCCTAATCCTCATGCTGATCATCCAAAATTTCAAATGCCTCAAGTCTTAGGAGTACGGGGCGCTCCTGAAAGCGATAATGAAGTTCATAACATTCCTCGCCAACCCACTCCATAAAATGTTGCAAGTACTTCTGAACCTGTGACCGCTGCACAGCTGGAAGGAATAATCACAAAAAAGATCAGGGCTATAGCCGTTGATCAAGCAGAAAAATTTTTGGGCAAAGGTCGTTTGTATCCTACTGAATAAGACCAGATGTCGAATCTGAAAGGGTATTCGATCCCAAAGTTTAACACTTTCAATGGTAATATCAATCCCAGGCAGCACCTGATATAGTTTAAAGCCATATGTGGGAATACATGAGGAAATAAAGCACTGCTCTTCCAACAATTCGTCAATAGTTTGACAGCAACTACATTCAAATGGTACACTGAACTGCCAAACGATTCTGAGAAGACTTTCGTAGAATTGGAAACGATGTTCATGAAGAGATTCTATAGTAAAAATGAGAAGATCACGATCGCTGACCTCGCTCTAGAGAAGAGAAAAAGAGAAGAGTCAGTGATGAAATATATCACTTGGTGGCGAAATCGGAGTATGAAATATGAGCAGCAGCTTGAAGAAAAGCATGCCGTACAGTTATTGATGGGCAACATTGATGACAAGATGCAACCCTTCCTGTGCATGGCTACAATTAACACATTTCAAGATTTACTTGACAGAGTGGCCAAGTTTGAGAAACTTAACTTATTTATATCAGAAAAGCACTTTGATAAGCCCAAGAAAGCTAAGGTCCCGGGTGCTAGAATGGGTGAGGCTGACTCTACGTTCTTCTCTAGAACCGATAGAGAAAGGCAGATGATTTACAACGTAGATAAGGGCAAGCAACTAATGTAGTATGAAGAAAAGCCCAAACAGGCCTACAACCCCAACCCCTAACCGAAGTTAATACTAGGGGGAAATGATAAGCCACGAACTTATCAAGGTGGTGGAGAACGCCCGAGACAGGCAATAAAAACTAGTGATATAACATTTCAATCCCTTATAAATAAAATGAATAAAGAATATTCATTCAAGAGGGAGAGTGTCGCCAAATTATTTCGATAAGTGTTGAGAACGAGTTTAGAACTACTTGAATGCAAGAGGCCCGAAGAGTCAAAGCACACTGGTGACCCAAATTATTACCCATACCATCGGGTACTCAGGCATCCTATTGAAGATTTCTATATCTTCAAGGATTGACTTGAAAGAAAATATCAAAAAGGGAAACTCACATTATTTGACAATGTGCTGTCTAATCCTAAAAACGAATTAACTTAGGTAGTCACGTCCTCTTCCGTTCCCCTGGTTGAAGAAAGAATAAAATAAAAGAAGCTAGTTCAAGAAGAGTAATGGAAGACTACGATCTCTAAGAAGACTGTAAAAATGTTAAAGCAGCTCGAAGGAGTTTCAGGGGTGAAGTGGAAATCTCCTACGGAGCCAGTATTAAATTTGAAAGCTCTGCCTATGACACGAGCTTCTACTTGTAAACAATTTTTCAATCAAGCTGGCACTTCAAAACTTGAAAAGGTGAAGCCCTCTAAGAAGAATACCAAGTTAAAGAAGCCCAAGGAGAAAATAACTACAACCCAAAGGGTTATCGATAGTTTGGATGAGTACTACCAGACTGTGAGGCGACCTATCAAGCTCGCTGACTTCATGACAAAGCTTAAAATAAATGAAACCGAAGAAGATGATGATAATTCTCTCCCAATAGAAGTATGTCGAGTCATCTCAGCGATACCAAATACGCCGATAAAAGAATAATACACTGAAGAAGTACCCTTTGAATCCTGTATGATGGTGTTGCCAATGGATTACAGTTCAGAGGAAGACTTATATTTTCTAAAGGAAGATGGGTCAGACCCCGACATAGCATCGCAGATGAGACATATAAACCTGGGTGGTGATTCTGAATCAACGGATGAATCCTTGGATGCGATAATGGTTGACTATGAAGAAAACATCCTATTAAATAAATTTATGCTAGAAGAGGTTGATCAAGTGCAACTAAGGAGTGGTAAGATATTGCCGCCTCCATCAAAGAAAGGGATCTTGAATAAAGATAAGGGGAAAGAGATAGTCATCAATGATGATATTATTCTTGAAGACCCTAAGAGAAAGAACACTTCAGCCAAGGGGATATATTACAATATCTTATCCCACTTGAGAAAGATCCCAGCACAACTCAGCATATACGATGCCCTCATGATGTCTAAAGACCTTTGGGAGACTTTGATTCACGCTCTCAAACACCCCAAAAGGTACGAGGCATATTTTATTAAGCGTAATATGACAGAGGTCCTACAAGCTCGTAATGAACCATTCATCACTTTTTCTGAAGAAGATACGATGCTCGAAACAGAGGATCATAATCGTCTTCTATACGTTACTGTAGAAAGTGATGGAATTATGATTAGTCGAATCTTGATCGATCTAGTGTCATCTATAAATCTAATGAGCTTGAAAGCACTAAGATCACTATGCTTCGTTGTGGAGTATCTTGAATCAGATAAGCTAATGGTATATAGCTTTAATGAGAAAGGGCAGAAGACCCTGGGATCGTTTACACTCTCCCTTACATTTGGAGAGCTCCATACAGATGTCAAATTTCATGTGATTGATGCAGATACTACCTTTAAAGAGCTCCTTAGCCGACCCTAGTTGCATGAGTATGGCATCATCCCATCAACACTACATCAATGCATAAAGTACCTCAGGGATAGAGAAGAATTCAGAATATCTAGCAACATCTAACCCTTTGCAGTTCATAAAGTAAAGATATCTGAAGATGCTAAATACTTCATCCCAAAGAAGTTGAAATCATCGAGCTCTCTTGAGGTACAAGCATCGGAACCAGAAATTGCAAAGCAATCTAAACAAGAAACCAAAAGAAGCAGGTGGGGAGATAGAAGGCAATGCCGACTCTTGCTAAAGCATCATCTATCCCAAAAGAAAGAAGATACATACCTCATCTAGGAAGTGACACGGATGAATATGATGTCACACATACAAAATCTCAGAGGATACGCCAATTAACAACCAAAAGGAGTATGGAGGTTGAATACTCAAATGATGATTATGAATACGATTCTATCTACATGAACACAATACATGATGTGTTCTCCAAAAGAATAGATAGCCTGTTAATCTTGGATAGTGTACTCGTAATCACACATATTCCCTTGCAACACTTTAAAGAAGTCACTCCGCGAGAAGTGCATTGTGTTGAAGAGCTCGTGAAATTCTATGTACCTCCCCCAAAAGAAAAAGGTGGGCCAACAAGTCTATTTTATTCAACCGGAAAACTCGAAGAGGAGATAAATCGAGATTTGTTTCATACACTCATTGATTCCGGGGAATTAGTACCTACGAGGTTTTCCATATACAATACCAGAAATATTCAAAGAATGTTACAAAAGTGAGGTAAAACTTGTTCCTCCAAACAACAAGTCCATTTATGCTTGAGCCTCTAGTATCGAAGAAATCCCCACTTAATAAAGAAGAAGGATATTTTTGCGAAAAAAGGTCTAGGATTTATTTTACGGAAGTACCCCAGAAACAAGATTTGCCGAGCAATCACATGCGGGGAAAGTTAATCCGAGAATGATGGTGATGAGGAGGTGTACGACTGGGCGAGTAATCACCCTAAACTCAAAACCAAACTTCAAAGTTCATGGCCGACCAAAAAACCGCCTATGCATGCCTTTATTGCACGTGTTGGGATGATACTCCGGTGTGGCACCTATGGTGAGGCGGTGTCACTCATAAGTTCCCCCAAGTAGGGGGAAAGCAAACTGTTTTTTTTTCTTTTCATAAAAATGATTTTTAAAAACCCCCAGGCATGCCTTTGTTGGCGTGGTGGATGAAAATCAAAAATATCACCACCGCGGTGTCTCATAAATACCAACCATGCATGTTTTTGTTGACTTTGCGGGTAGGCGGCCTCTTGGTTTTTCCCCTAAACGGGGGAGATGCCGGGAGGCTTCTGAATTTTTATCTGAAATAAAGACAAGGACTTCGAGCAAAATAGGACTTGTGGACTTGATTCAATCTACTTAAATGAACTTGAACCCAAATGAATGCAATTCTAATTGAAATGAATATAAACTTGGACTCTCGTTTGAACTTCAGCAAGGACTCATTTTGAACACGGACTTGAACTCAAAAGAATGAATGCAAAGAACTTTGAGTTGAGATTGTAGTTTTGAACAACTACAAGAGAACTTGAATTTGCAATCAAGTTTGAGGACTTTTGAACCACAAAGAACTCAATTTGAAGTTGCACTTGTATTGAATTTACACAATAAATTTGACATGGAATAAGCAACATTAAACTGAAGTGAACTTGAATTCAAATCTAGATTTGAATTACAACAAATGCAAACTCAATTTGAATTTGAGTATAATCAAGGCGAGCAAATTATAAGAAATTTGAATTAAAGGTGAGCTTAATTTGAGCTCAAGTGAAAGAGGACAAAGGGCCCAAAGTGGAATTAAGAAACATTGGACTTGGAATTAAATGAATAAGTAGGAGCAAACTCATCATACAAGATTTGGGTCATCCTTTTATGACAATGAAAGACTTACAATAGTAAACATGACCTAATTATGTGCAACGATCAAATGAGCAGTTCTTGCATACCACTTGATTACAATCACATAACGACATATATGGGACAAAGAAAATTCTTTCATCCACTAGAAACAATCAAGACAAGAACACAATTCTACTATGAATAGTGGCATGAGATCTCCAATGTACTCATGAATAATATTCCTCTCTATTATATTTACAAAGTAGTAATAATTTGAAGAAAGGGGATATTCATGAATAACGTAAGAAAAGTCATGCAATGAATGCAACAGTTTTCCAATTTACATCAGAGTAAGATAATGATGGTCTTTACGATAATCATGCAGGAAGATGTAGTGACCCCTACTACATCTATTTGTAAGCATTAACAGAGGTTTGTACCAAGCACACTAGTCTACTTGTACATAACGATGGTGGATGAGATGCAAAAGCAATAATCTCCTTACAACCAACATCAAGTGTCTTCCGACTACAAGCAGTGACAAACGACATGTAATGATTTGCAAATTAAAACACAAGAAGAGATCATTAATGAATGTGGTTCAACCAACAACTAATATCAAGTCACAAATAAGAGTATTGGTTTTCATAATAAGCAGTAATGAATGGTATGTTGTATGAATGAGGAATCCTCTGTAAGCATGAACATGTAACATGTCATTTTTATATGGAGGCTAAAGGTCATAAAAAATGCTAGATGACCATAATAAAAGCGAGCTCCTACGAGCTACCGTAGGAGACCTATTACACACACAATCTACAAGTAAATGCTAAAAGGGCTTCAACAAATACAAGCATCTACAACCAAACAAAATAGATTAGTTAGTGCACTACGATCCACCTATAGATAGCAACGAGTAGTGCATGACAGTCCACCTGTACGAAGCAACAAACAACTATATTCAAAAGCTGATACGCCACGCCACCAGATATGTAACTTTTATACCAGTGAATAAAAGGCATGTACAAATACTTTCAAAGTACCCCCGCACGTACACCGTAGTTTGTATACACATAGGTATACTAAAAAGGGTAAAAACAATCATAAAACTCGCAAGTGCCCCGACAAGCATGTTATTGGTACACACGTGACATCTAGGGATGCTGCGCAGGTTATTAAATGTAAACTCAATTCTCCTAGGCAGGTAAAAAGGAGTAGATAGGGTTTAATTACAAAATACCCCCAAACACTTGCATGGGCCTCGAAGAGTGTGTTATTGGTACACACGTGACGTCTAGGGATGCTGTGCGGGTTAATAAGTGAATTCTTGTTCGAACCCGATCCTTCTATACAGATCAATAGGAGTTAACATGATTTGAACATTCAAATAAATACACGGTTGTGGAGACCGGTGTATTTATTTCAATGCATTCATATTAGACCTTGAAGGCCTACAATCAAGTGAATTCACTAACAAAGGCATAAAGCCTAAGAAACCTGATCCCTTATTGACAAGTTGATAGGATCGATATGGTGCAAGCTTTAAATAGAAATAACCCCTTATACCTTAATGATGGCCATGTTGAACAATAAATCTCAACCAGAGGGGTCCATTCCAAATACTCAAAATTCCATCCAAATACTCACAAAAATCCAAAAAATCTCAAAATCCCAAAAATATTTTAAATTGAAATCCAACTATCAAATAACCTAAAGAAAAATCCATCCACCCTCCGTAACAGTTTGTCTAGGTGGATAAGTTGAAAACAACTTTAGCTCACATAGAGTTAAATGCCTGGTCAAAAATATCACTAGGATCTATTCTCAAATAATTTCCTACCAGTAAAGATGAGGTACGTGTCCTCTAACCGTTAATTTTGCCTCCAAATGGCACCGCATGATAAACGGTTATGACCCGAGACAATCTGAATGGAGTGGTTTTGCCTCCAAATGGCACCAATAAATACCGGTTATGGCCAGCGCCAATACGTTCCTTATTGGCATTAAATCCTTGAGATATGAATCAATAGGATATGATTGATAGGGCACAAAGCCCTCTGTTAGCTAAGGTGGATTCAAATTTGTCCCCTTAGGCAAACATCCAACCCAGGTCTATCAGGTCCCATTGGACGAAGCAACCCATGACTGTCGATAAGGATCCTTCTGTCAGGTTGGGTCGACTACCTCCTCTAACTAAGTAGACCAGGGACCACGATGGCCCGGGACGACGAAATAATGGGATCTTAACCGGGTCCATCATCCATTCCCCCACCATCTGCTTTAAGTGAAAGATGGTGAAATTTCAATTTTAAAATCAAATTTTCAATCTTCCAACTTTCTAAATTCTTAAATCTCAAATCAATTCTGCTACTATATGCTAAATAATACGTATCTCTATGTATCTGATTGACAACTAGCCTTAATCGAAAGTTCTCTCTTGTGATCGGGAGGGGTAATTAACTATAGGGGCTTGCGCCTATAGAAAACCAAAACTCATATTATAAAGTCCTCACCAAATGAGGGTGAATCTTTGGGTAGTGTCTTATCTACAAACCCATCTGCCTTCCAAAATTTACCCTAGAACTTAATCCGTTAAAACTACCCCTCGCTGAAGAAAAGCAAATCAGTGTGGCGGGGAGGCTGGGGCCTAATTTTCGGAGCCCACATTAAGGGTTTGTCTTTTAGGGGAAACGATAACTTTCTATCTAGGGCTAGTGAGGATTCTTTTCTTAAGTTTGTTTCTGTCAAGATTTCACCCTCTAAAATCCTACTTCAAGAGGATATTCACTTTCAAGTGATGCCTCTTTTAGCAACTACTCAATTTGCATTTATCCTGAATTTGATTCATGCGTACAATAAAGAAACCTTTCACTATTTCCTGGCAAACATGTCTTTTAGTGAGGATGAAAGTAGGATTACATCTTTTATTTTTTAGAAAAGGGTAGAATCACTAAAGAAGATTTGGGAACCTTTTTGCACTTAAGGACTCAAGGAGTTAGAGCTCACACTTTGACCTCTACATCAGAATTTGACTGGACTAAAATAAATAAAGTTATTAGAGGAATTGAACAAGTATGTTATTTTCCTAGGGTCTATTCTTTAAACCAAAATGTAAGGGTCATTTAGCATGTCCTTAGAACCTCTATTATTCTTAAAGCTGGTGACCGCATTAACATTACTCCTCTTCTGTCTACTGTTACTTACCTTATCACGACTGGTCAACCTATAGATGAAGCCCAACTTATTATTAATTATATTTATGGCCTTTTTTAAATTGGACATGTCTCTCATAAGAGAAATTAAAGAAGAATATTGCATTAGGACACATAGTGACCTATATCCTTGAGAAGAAGTATAATCTTCTTCATCATGATCCTCTACTTGAATTGCCTATCTACTTCACTGATGCTTTATTTCAAGCACTTTTTGGGAGAGATGATAATACAAGTGAGGATTCTGAGGCAGAATGGGGAGCACCTGCACCTGTGCCTGATTATGGACCTGACTTTTAGAAGATGGTCCAGCACTTTGACTGACTAGAGAGTCATTTTGATCAACACTTTGATCAAATTCATACTCATCTAAATCAGTAGGATGCATAATACCAGCAGGATATGGGTTTGATTTGAGTTCAGTTTGACTTGGTGAACATCAATATGGCTATGATGAATAGTTATTTTTCTATATTTAACCAACCACCTCCTCCAAACCAAGACCCCTTAGATTTATAGATGTACTTCTTGAGTGTTGTCTTTACCAATCCTTAGATATGTGATGTGATGATTTCTGTAGTTTCAATAATTATGTTTGTTTAGTGTTTTCTATAATTTTGTTTGATATGTTTTTTCATGATTTTAGATAAATGTATTGATATCAAATGTGCTTCATTGTATCACTTCTTAAATTGATAGCAATTAAAAAAAAATCTTGTTTTATTTAGTTGATTTTGATCTTTGTTTGAAATGTTAGTTTTCCTATATGATAATCCTGACTTAATTGATCTAAAAAGTGTTATAATATGAAGAGCAATACAAAAATTAATTTTATTAAAAAATCTAATTTCTCAAAAATATAAGTTAATTTATAACTCGATGTAGTTAAGGTTATCAATCTCAAGTTCTTTTTTAGACATACATAATTTTAATATTATTATTACAATTTTGATGTCTGATTATTTTTTATTTCTCTTTTTAATATAATTATTTTTGTATTTAGAGAAGTTTGAGTTTATAGATTATTGATTTTGGAAAGAACAATTAAAAAAAATTTGGATAAATGTAGAAGTGTACAAAAATCAAAAGAATGCACAATGGTTCACAAATTAGAAAGAGGCACAAAATTAGCCAAATACAAACAGATGCACAAAGTGTGCCACAAATATTTGAAAAGATACGCAATGTCTCCAAACAAGTGTATTAATAATGTTCTTTCCTCTATCTTTTAAATCTTTAATTTCAAATCAATCTATTGTTCAATTATATTTTGTATTGGAATTTGATTTTAGTTAATCTTCATTTAGTCACTTTTGTAATAATTCTCCTTATCTAATTGTCTAAATTCTTTCATTACTTTGATATATTTATCTTGTTTATATTTTATTTTAATTTAAATGTTATGAATTTTTATTTTTCTCTAATGAACATTAATCTTGTTATTAAAATTATAATTCAATCTCTTTCAAAATTAATTATCAAAGGTTTCTTATATGACTACTTAAATTTCTTTTGTTTTTCTTTTTCGTTCTATTTGTTGTTGTAAAAAAGGTGGAGAAATATTATTTATTTGCATTTGATTTTTGCTTTTTTATTATTTGTTAGAGTTATTTTAATTTTTTATTTGTCTTTTTTAAGTGTTTTGTGACTGTATGAAGTGTTTTGTGAGTTTATAAAACAAATTGAAAAAAAATTGATTTATACTTAATAGAAATTCCCTTATATTCACATGCTTATTCATTTAGGGGGAGTTATGGAGAAATTTAGGATTTTCAATTTTATTCAAATAATAATTGTTTTGCCATCATAAAAAATAGGGAGATTATTGAGATAGTTGCTACATAATTTTGCATGATTGACATTCTTGCAATTTATATGTTTTTGATAATTTTAAATATTATTGATTTGATTATTATTTCTGCTAAGATATTTTGGAAGAATTGTTTTGCTTTTGTGTACTAATATTTTAGGAAAATTATACTCCGGATTGTTGAAGACTTCAAATCAAGATCAGTTTAGAGTTAATTATAATTTAAGTATGTATATTCCATTTTATTGAGTTTGAGACAGTGTGATTGTAATTGAGTAACTGAGCACACACAGACCAAAGGAGAGTTTAAAATTCTTTTTTTTTAAACTGATCATATTATACTATCACTTCGTACGGGACAATCTGGTCAGTTATATTTCCCGACGAGTAGTTGAACAAACATAAATAAAAATATTTTTTCTAAGTATGGATCGTACGGGATGATTCCATTTTTGTACAAGGATGAACATCTCGAGTCTGTTTTCGCTCATTTCGTCCTGACGTTTCGTATAGACAAAATTTGAAAAATTTTATACTGTTCATCCCAAATGAACTTGGTTCGTACCAGACGACAATCGGGTATGAAATAGTTTCATATCGATTCACAATAGGTTCATATGAAATAGTATTTGAACTATTCATACGTACGAACATACGATCATTTTGTACGATCGTGTACGCTCAAAATTAAAAAATTCAATTTTTTGGACAGTTTTTTACGTCTTTTGTATAAAAGGTCCATTAAAAACTGACTTTAAAAATCTTCTTAATCTTTGCTTCATGATTTTTCAATGGCAATTGAATGAGAGAGTGTGAGAGAGTGTTTGAGAGAGATTTCTTACTAGTGGAGTGTGAAGGGTTCACAAGGTTACTGAAAGGTAAGGATCTCTGTGTGTGATTTGTTTTTTTCACTCTTCCTCTTATCTTTCTAGATTGCTCGTGAGAAGATCTTTGAAGAAGATCCAGTTCTCTACTGACACTTGGAGAGTGTAAACAGCCGAAGGTTTTCTGCCTATACTTAGAGGGTGTGAAAGGATGAAGGTACTCTGCCTACACTTGGAGGGTATAAAAGGACAAAGGTACTCTACCTATAATTAGAGAGTGTGAAATGATGAAGCTACTATGCCTATACTTGGAGGGTGTGAAAGGATGAAGGTACTCTGCCTACACTTGGAGGGTATAAAAGGATGAAGGTACTCTGCCTGCATTTAGAGAGTATGAAAGGATAAAGGTTCTCTGCTTACACTTGGAGGGTGTGAAAGAACTACAGTTCTCTGTCGCACTGAGAATTGGTTGAAGAGAGTTTTGTAAAGGCTTTTCCGCTTGCTGTGGGGGCAAAAGGAGAGTCACTTTTGGTAATAGTGCAATACCTAAAAAGGGATTCTTCAGGGAGTGGATGTAGGTTGTGTTTGACCGAACCATTATAACCCTTTTTGTCATTTTAATTTATGTTGCTTACTTACTGCAAGTTTTTTTAATTCCGTGGTTGAAAAGTTTTTTTTTTTTAACTTTAATTAACTTGCTTTTTGAATTAATAGGTTTCAATTTTTAAAATCCAGGATAATTTATAAAATTATCAATTCACCCCCCTTCTTGGTTAGCCATGAGATATAAGTTAGGTTTAACAAGCTATTCAAGATTCAATAAGAGAGAGAGAGAGAGAGAGAGAGAGAGAGTGGTGGCATCCATTGAAGCCTTTAGGCTATGCATGTGATGAGCAATTTTTAAATTGCATTCATTCATGTCATTATATCATAGAGAATATGGTCCAAGCATTAAAAAAGGCATGGCTAAGACTTGTGTATAAAAATGTAATATCATTTAACTTCACACAATTTAAGATTTTAAAAATATATAAAATTTAAATATAATAGTTATTACATACTAGAATATACACAACAATAGAGTTAGAATTTTTTTGTCTCAACGTTGTATGGATATCAAGCACACAAAAAGGAGAGAAATAAAAACACCATAATTTTTATGTGGAAAACCCTGGAAAGGGAAAAAACCATGGGGCCACGCCTAGTTGAAATAATTCCACTAGTGTTTGATTGAGATATAAAAGTTTAACTCGTCCTTGAAATTTAGGACGATCAGATTACAATGATTCACTTTTGGCTTGAAATTCAGTTACAAACAATAATTTGTGATTCAATGATGTTGGGTATTCGCGTTGAATCCCAAAGTTACTTGGAGAACGGGCATAATTCCAACGTTGCTTAAGCCGAGTTTCGGCATCGGGCGGAACTTTAGTGTTGCTTGGGAAAAATTTCAATGTCCCGTAAAAGTCGGGCAGAATTTCAGCGTCTCATGGAAGTCGGGCAGAATTCCGGCATCACTTAGAAGCCGGGCAGAATTTTCGGCGGTGGTCGAGGAGTTTCTTACCTCATATCCTTCTTCTATTCCATTCTCCTTCTTCTCTTCTTCTTCTTTCTTGGGTCCCCTCTCAAGAGAAATGAGGGGCTATTTATTATTTTTTGAGGATGACAGTACCCATAAATAGGAGGAGGATCAAGGGCAAAGGTGGAGTGGTTTGGATGGATGACCGATGTTGAACCCCTTGATCGTGGACCATTTTCAAACATTTGAAGGTCTTAACGATATCAAAATTTGGTGATCTTAGGCTCATTAGATTTGTCTCATCAAAATTCTCGATTCAACTACAAGCATGTCATGTTTGAAAACCGTTTGGTAATCCAATTTGTGGTTTGAATCTTCCAATAGTACTTCGGGTCTTTGATTTGAACTCATTCGGGCTCAGATCGAGTTGAATTTGGTGTCGTTCGGTTTGTATTTCCAAGACGTTTAGTTTGACTATAAGTTTGTTGAAATCGGAGTTCAGGTGATCCCAAATTTATTTTTGAAGTTTTCGATTTGATTTCTCAGTTATGTAGTATTAGTATTCTTCTCCCATTTTGCTTCAGTGGACATAGGGTGTAAAGAAGCTACAGGACATGGAATGCTATGGGAAGACTTTCATAAATATATTTTTAGCAAATCAATGTAAGGTAGATTAGGCAAATGTTTTAGTTAGTGGTTGAAAACTTTATTTGATTGAAATCATGTGCAGTTTGTTATTTATCTAAGTAAGGCTGTTTCTTTTAGTTGATGCAAATTTAAGAAATAATATGGGAAGTAATGTTGTTTGCTGATAATAGTTGAAAATAGGTTAAGGCTGAAGTGGTAGCAAAAACATTTAAGAAGAGGACTGAGAAGGAAAGGAAAAAAAATTAATGGAATGAGAAAGAGTGCAATTGAGTTTATGTACAAGAGAAAAGGAAGACAAACAATCGGAGAACAAATTCCTAGTTAGGTGAGATACCCAAATAAGGTTATAAGAACTAGTAAATATTTTATTATTTCACTTCATCTTTATTATGCTTATGACCACGTGTATTTAAATTTATTTTAGTTATTTTGTATGAACAAGGAAGAATATGTATAAAATTATTTATGTAGAGAGTAATCTTTATTAATGTGAATGATTTTGTAAATAAAAAAGGATAAATATTCATAAACTAATGAATGAGCAAAAGAATAGCTAAAGTGCAACTAAAATGCAGCTAAAGTTCAACTTAAGCACAGCTAAAGTGCAACTAAAGTATAGTTAAAGTACAACTAAAGTGCTTCTAAAGTGCAATAAAAGCATAACAAAAGTGCAACTAAAGCGTAGCTAAAGTGCAACTAAAGCGTAGCTAAAGGGCACTAAAGGGAAGCTAAAGAGCAGCAAAAGTGCATCTAAAGGCTAGTAAAAGGGTAGCTGAAGCACAACTATATCATCAAAAGCATATGTCATTAGGGATACAAAGGATGTCTATATGGAAAGTGAAATAAGTTATATATGGGGGATAGACCCGCATAAGTAAAGGTGAAAGACCCGATGAGGTAAGTCTATACTCTCAATTCTAGAAGTTGGGAAATTTTACTCAACCCTTAATGAGAGTACAACTTCTATTTTAAAAGTTGGGAAGTTGGACCCAACCTTGAATTAGAAATCTGAAATGGTGCAAAAGCTTATAATTATTATATGACTTGTTTAAATATGTTGAATAGTTTTTATAAAATGAATAATACTGTTATGCACTTTTAGGCTCAATATGATGTTTCAATATGTGTTTTAATTATATTAACATTGTTAAGCATTTCTTAATTATTTATTATTATTATTTATTTTATAAATTACTTTTATATTTCATTGAGCCTAGCTCATTAGTAGTGGTTGTATTGCATGAAAGGGGAAGGAGCCCTTGGGATAGTAAAAAGAGGTGACCATTCTTTTAGTATAAATATGTTTTGGATGTATAAAGAGATTTAAAATGAAATCTGATTGCTAGATGTATAGACTTTTGGGTATGTGGTAAATTTTAAAAGTTTTAGTAGAGCTCTTTATTTACTTCAATTATATTTGATGTTCATTAAATGACATTATATGCTTTATTTTATTAATTATGGAATTTGATAGGTTTGCAAGTTATGAGAGTCAAAATAGATTTCTTTTACTCACTCTATTCTTAAAGTAGTGGATCTAAATGGGTGTTAATAAGAAGGAATCAGTTTAGATTTTCCTTCTCTATTATACTCCAGATTGACCATTAGGGAATAAGCCAAATTGGGGTGTTACAGAAATTGGTATTAGAGCCAAATCAAGATAAAGTGGAATCATAATTGGATATAGAAGAGGAACTAGGATGAGATATAATGAATATGATGTATACAGAGCTATAGGTTGAATTAAGTTTTAATTGAATTGTTTTAATAAAATTATGCATTTAATTTAGTACACTAGCATACTTGCTTATTTAATGCTTTGAATGATCATGTTTATTACCATGAGTACATATATTATATGAACTATCTATATGTATATAGATAACTAAGTCTGAGGAGTTGCCAAAAAGAATGACTGGTCAATTATCCAAGCTTGATACAAAAACAAAAATAAATAAAGGAAATATGTCTAAAGAACTTCAAGATATTATGCGTTTGATACACTACAGGAAAACCCGATATTACTGGCAGAACGTATCGGCCGGTAATCCGTAAAATATGAGGTAAATCCTTAGTTTTTAGCACATTTTCGTCAAAATTTTGTATGCCGGTTTGGTGCGCGTCTAAAAATGTCTTCCGACATTTTAAGATGATGGAAATCTTTCCAGCGCACTCTCCGATGCATTACTGGTGCAAAATGTGTTAGCCAAAATGTCGTTTCTTAACAGATTATTCCGGCGTTATATAAGTCAAAATTTATGACGTACATATCCAACAGAAATACCGGAGGATAAAACACCGTAAGGTTCACCGTAACTAAAGCTGCGACTTGTTTCTGGCACCCTTTAGTCGCTGAACACTCCGGTGGATAAGACGCTGTAAGGTGCGTCGTAAGGTGATGCCCTTCAATCTTAAGAATGTTGGGGCCACTTATCATCATGTCATAACTATTATTTTTGATGTCCTGATATAAAAGAAAGTTGAATGCTGTGTGGATGATCTTGTGGTCAAAGCAATGTTAGTGGATATCATCTTTGAGATATATGAATAATTTTTTAACGTATATGCAAGTATGATTTAAAGATTAATCCTTTGAAATACACATTTGGTGTTAGTGCGGGAAAGTTCCTGGAGTTTATAGTTCACTATCGTGGTATTGAGATTGATCCTTTCATGATCAAGGCCATAGTGAAATTGAAACCCCCTAAGACTCTTACCCAATTGAGGTCTTTTCATTGTAAACTTGCATTCACGCAGATATTTTTCTCCAATGTTTCTAGGTAGATGTCACCCCTTCGCTGCCCTCTTGAAGAAGGATGCTCATTTTAATTAGGACGAACATTGTCAGGAGCCCTTTGAGAGTATAAAATGCTACCTGATGAACCGTCCTGTATTAGCTACACCCATCCCATGAAGGCTATTAATTCTCTACAATATATCCTTAGATAAATCCCTAGATGTACTTTTAGCTCAAGAGAATGATGAAGGCAAGGAAAATGCCTTATACTACCTTAACAGACTGTTGATACATATAGAGCTAAAGTACCTAGCAATGAAAAAACAGTACTTGGCTTTGATCTTTATAGTGCAGAAGCTTAGACATTACATGCTTTCACATAAGGTTGACTTAATTACTTGGTTTTACAAAATTTGATGACCCGTTTGACCATCTCAGGTGGTTTAGCACATTGGTCTATGATCCTATTGCAATTTAATTTTACTTTTATCCCTTAGTAAGCCATTAAAGGATAGGCTCTAGCTGACTTTTTTACTGCTCAACTGAACCCTATAGATTCCCCACTAAATGTTGATTTACCTAATGAACTAATCATAAGTGTGGAAGAATAAGAGTCCCCTATTTGGGAGTTTTACTTTGATGATGTGTCCTCTATTAAATCCTTATATGCAAATAAAACTCCCATAGTTTGGGTAGGTTTGGGCCTCATTTTTATATCCCCAGAAGACCATACCCTTTAATACTTTTATAGTCTATCATAATCTCATACTAATAATGAAACTTAGTATGAAGCTATAATTTTTGGACTTGAGTTGGCCATTTAGATGAAGCTTATACAAGTGAGATCTTTGGATATTCCCACTGAATTATCAATCAAGTAGTTGAAGTCTTCAAAGTGGTAGGCCTTAGCTCTTGTCCTATCATAATAAGGCAATGAAGCACTTATGTTAAATCTCTGAAGTGACATTGGAAAAAATCCTTTAATATATAAATGATAATGCAAATACATTAGACAAACTGGCTAAAGAATTGACTGACCTTACTTGAAACCTAGTGTCTAATATTGTCTAGTATCATCAAGCCATGTGCCTAGTAGACTTATCTTCTCATGATCAGGACTCGAGAGTCCCCTTTGTTAAGTATTTGAAGCATGGTTGGCTCCCTGAAGATTGATCTTTTCCTATTTAGATCAGAAAGAGACCTTATCATTTGTTTATGTAAATGACACCTTATATCGATGCTCTTTTGACCAAATGTTATTTTTTTGCCTTAAAATTGAAGAGAATCATAAGGTTATAGATGAGATACATGAGGGTATTTATGGTGCTCATTAGTCTGGATTGAAGATGAAGGGTAAAATTAAATACCTTGGTTATTACTGGCCGACCATGATTCATGATTGTATGGAGCACGTTAGAAAGTGCCACCAGTGCTAGATTCATGACACAGTAATTCACTAACTTCCTAATCTGCTGTACCATACTGTATCATCTTAACCATTTGAAGGTTGGGGAACAGATGTAGTGGGTCATATTGACTCTCCTTCCTCTAATGGTCATAGGTTTATTTTGGCTTCCACTGATTACTTCTCTAAGTGGGCAGAAGTTATCCCACTTAAGGAAGTCAAATAAGAGGATGTGATGCACTTCTTTCACAATCACATTATTTACTGCTTTAGTGTTCTGTGAGATATAATTTCTGATAATGTATCATCATCTAGAAGCACCAAGATCGCTAGATTTTCCCACCACCATAACATCAATTAGCAATACTCTTTGATTTACTACCCTTTACGTCATATAATTTCTAATAATAGCTCGTCATTTAGAAGCACTAAAATTGTTAGATTTTTTCACAGCCATAACATCAATTAGCCATATTCTTTGATTTTCTACCTTAAAGCCATTGTCTTAGCAGAGGCATTTACAGAACTCTCGTGCAACTGAGAAGAACAAATCTTATGGAAAATAAGTGAGAGTGGCATGGTAAGTTGCCTGAAGCATTATGGGCTTATAGGACTACATATCATACTCCCATATAATCTACCCTTTATGATTTACCCTTTGGGATTGAAGCCATCCTCTCACTTGAGGTTGAGCTCCCCTCATTATATGTGGTAGTTAGCCACATCCTTTCCCAAGAGGATAATGCCTAACTTTGGTTGGAAGAACTCGATGATTTAGAAGAGCTTCATTTAATAGCTCATCAGAACCTCAAGCTATACTAGGCTCATATGGACAATCACATGATCGCCTTATTCGACACCATACTTTTTGGGTTAGCGAATTAGTTATTATCTTGCATAGGACTATCATTTCGTTCCATTGCCAAAGTGATAAATTTGAGCATATTTGGGAATGCCCCTTTGCTATAGACCAAGTCTATGAAGGTGGTGCCTACTTACTCATTTATGCAAATGGTGTTCACCCTATGCCTATCATCAACAGATAGTACTTGAAAAGTACTATGCTATAGTTCCATACATTTTTGGGGAAGCTTACCTACCACCTATAAATATTCCTATATATAGGTTCCACCTGAAGGGATTCTTCTTACTTTTAAATAGTTTATGTGGTCATGATGATTTATCCTATACCACGTGATGTTCGTTATGAAGTGTATAAGGCTATCCTTAAAGGTGATACGTTAATACACTATAGAAATGTTTGTGTTTATGTTTGTATACACCAATCACATTGGTGCTATCCTATAGAATCTTCAATTCATTTCTCCCTTACAAGGGTTGGTCCTGCTAGTTTCACTTGTTTCCCCCAAGTATTGTTTGGGATACCAAAACCATTCACTTAGATCCCTTAGGGAATGTGATACTAGGTTTATACCAACCTATGTTAGTTTGAAATGGTAATATTGACCCACTATCATAATGTAGATTTTATCCGTTCATAAATTTTGTTGTAATTGTGCTACGCATTTCATTCATAAGAGTTGAATGTGGCATTGGTAATCAAAGCTAATGTATTACTTCCTTATAGATCATATATAATCTCTCTCTCCCCATTTTTATTCATGTGGTGAATATGGTATAGGTTATCAAATCCAACCATATCTCCCTCTCTTTGTATTCCAGTCATTAAAGGATATTTCATACTAGGAGAAACTCATGGATATGATAAATATTTCCTCTACCATGTGTTATCTTTGATAGTATGGGATATGTCAAATCAATTACTGTGAATATAAAAATATATATAAAAAAATATATGGTGATAAAAGAGAGGGAAGCTCTCAATCGAGTAAAACTAGTTGCTCTTATTATCGATGGAACCCAATTTTTCTCTCAAAGAGATCACATTCCCCTAGACTTCCTTCCTTTCCCTCTCCTTTGAAGCATATCAGTGATTGCTTCAGAGATAACCCTGCACTTATTTAGTTATGATTGTTTATGATCATCATTATGCTTATTAGTGATGTGATACATCTTGTCCTAGATGTAAACATCACTTCCTTATAGGCTTGGATTTTCTAGGGAAAGGTAAACTTTTTGCGCTCTTTTAACAACCTACTCTCCCATTCATACCCTACTCTTAGCTACCAGAGTAGTTCTATAAATTATTTGGTGTTTCTTTCACCTCTGACAGAATCCTACTAGTTGGTGTGGGTGTTGCCACAGTGATCATTTGATGATTGTTGACCTTATTCAGAGTTATTGTTCTTTGTGGCGAGTGTATACCTTCACTACTTCAATTTGTCTCCCCGATTATGATGTGGTACATTATCTATCAAATGTTAGCATCACCTATTTGTGAGCTTTGATTTTGTAGTAGAAGATTAGCTTCTTGACATCTTTAGCAACATACTTCACCATCAGGGTCCAACTCTTGGTTGCCAGAAAGGTTTCTGGGATGTGTTGATGTTGCTCTTACTTTTTGCAGGATCCCATCATTTAGTATGGGTATACCATTATGATTCCTTAATGATTGTTTCTCCTTGATATAGCTTTATTCTTCATTGCGAGTATGTCGCCTTGCTACATCAGTTTTACCCACTCAGAATGAGATCACCCCTCTCACACTCTACTGATGGCATGTCCCTTTTTATTTTTTGCCAAGGTATCAGTTTGATTCTCCCACTTCATATGATTTTAGTGTTGCCTAAGAAATTTTCCTTTTCCCTCACATCCCTATGCAGGTGTGCATCAGGTTATTGTCGAGGTGACTTTTCTCTTTTTCTTTGAAGTTTTGATATGGTCAAGCAGACATTATACCTTTGACTCCTTACTCACTATTTCAATATGGTCAGATGAGTATTGAGCCGTTCACATTTGTTGTTTTGATATGGTCGGAAAAATGTTGAACCTTTCTTGGTTAGTTGCGCGATAAAGTCCCTAGGAGGCATACTTCACTACCTCTTCATTTCCCCTATTTTTTACCTTATGTTAGGGGGTTATTGATCTTTCTTTAACTCCTTAACTATTTTGATATGGTCAGAACCATTCGTGTTGTCTATTTCGATATAGTTAGGCATATGTTGAACATTTCTTGGTTTGGTGTCAGATAGAGTTCCTAGGAGGCATACTTTACAACCTCTTTATTTCCCCTATTTTATACCTTAGGTTAGGGGTTGATGAGCTTTATTTCACTCCTTGTTTCTCTATTTTGATATGCTCATATGAACAATGAGTTGTTTGTATTCACTATTTTGATATGGTCAGGTGAATATCAGACCCTTTTCCTAGTTATCTTATTATTTCGATATGGTTAGGTATACTTCAGATTTTGTGACTTCTTTATTCACTATTTCAATAAGGCCAGGTGAGTATTGAGTCACATCCATTTAGTATTTCAATTTGGTTAGGTGAATATGAGATCCTTCCACCTTTTATTATGCTATTTTGATATGATTAGGTAGGTAATTGGGTTACTTTCCCCTTTTTCTATTTGTTTCACTATTTTGATATGGTAAGGTGAATATCGAGTTGTCTATATTTACTATTTTAATAAGATTAGGTGAATGTCAGACCCTTTTCCAGATTGTCTTATTATTTCAATATGGTCAGGTAGATATTAGATTTTGTGACATCTTTATTTATTATTTCATTAGGGGCATGTGAGTATTGAGTCACACCGATTCACTTTTTTGATCTGGTCAGGTGAATGTGTGATCCTTCAAGCATCTAATCTTTTAATTTGATATGGTCAGGTAGGTGGTAGGTTTATTTTCCCATTTTACTCTTTATTTCACTATTACGATATGGTCTGGTGCACATCGAGTTATCTACATTGGCTATTTTTATTTGTTCAGGTGAATGTGGGACCCTTATTTTTTTCTTTATTCTACTGTTACGAAAGGATAAGTTTGATATATAATCTCCTTAGCTTCTTTCTTTAGTGATCCTCCATGTGTTTTTTATTTCATTTCCCTTATCATGTTCTGTCTGAAAGTTCGTTAGGGATGTTAGGCCCTATGAACGAGTCCCAAGGCTAACCAAGAGGGGGGGGGAATTGGTATTTTAAAAATCTTTAAACAACAAGAACAATTCTCACAAACCAAAGTCACCACAGAAAAATAAGTGAGGAAAATTAAAGTGCCGAAGCAGTAAAAAGAACACAAGGATTTATAGTGGTTCGGACAACTTGACCTACGTCCACTCCCTAGAGGCACCCTCCGAGTATTGCACTACCAACGTGACTATCCTTTAGCCCCCACAGCTAGGCGGAGAAGCCCTTACAAAGACACCACCTTTTTGCCACCCCCGACAAGGCAGAGAAACCCACTCCTTTTGCTACCTTCTGAAACAAGCAGAGAACCATGATCACTTGTTAAAACTTACCTCTCCCAACCCTTCCAAGGACAAAAGACTCTAGGGAAGAAGAAGTGGAACTATAGTTGGAGCAACCCTTATGAACCCCCTCACAAGCTCCCCCTCACAAGGTCCTATCTCTCTCTCTCCCTCTCTCTCTCTCCTTTAGATTTTCTCAAGTCAAGAAAACAGCCAAGGATGTTCAAAATTGTTGAACAATAGCTTTTAAATAGAAGAGCTTCAAGAGAGCTCATTAATTGCAAGTTGCTGACTTTATCGTCCAGGATGATATGGAAATCATCCTGGCCGATCAGTACAAATCTCATAAGATCGGCCAAAGCATCGCCCTGAAAGCAAACTTGATGATTGAAAATTTGCTTGATCGTCTAGGACGATATCACGATCGTCTCGGCCAATCAGTTCAAATCATAGGAAAATCATCCAGAACATCGCCCTGAATTTATACTGACCGATATTTATCGTCCAGGAGCAACCAAAGGTTTATATATGGATCTTCCAGGTCGATCTTGATATTGTCTAGGATGATGTGATCGTATCAATCATCCTTAATTACTCCCATGATTGCTGGATCAATTTAGGCATAATTATACAATATCTTCTAGGCCGATTTCCAAAAATACAGAATACCAAAATATATCATGGAGGCCGATACATCTCTTTCTATTTTTAGCCTTTCATCCTGGCCGATACATGTATCGTCCAGGCAGATCAACAAATGACGGCTGCCTTAGCACGAAATACTGATTAGTGTTTCTATTTTGAACTCGATCATCATGGCCGATAATAATATAGTCCTGGCCGATGTAAGTAAAAACAGAGATTCTAAATCTCTCAAGTGTGTGTGTAGGGTTACTTAGCATTAGTCACTACAAAGATTACAATTGACTCAAGAAAATAACAGACTAGCTTAGACCTAGTCTACCCAATATTGAGCTGGTTCTTATTATCGTCTAATCTTTGAGTCCTAAAAAGTCAGTAGAAATAGGCAGTTAAAGTGAAATAAGATTTGTTTTCTATCATCAAAATCATATTCTAAAAATAGGTTTGTAACAATCTCCCCCTTTTTGATGATGATAAACATATCGATAATCAATTCTAAAACAGTAATGCAAAACTAAACAAGCTTTTAAATTTTCGAACAGAACAAGTACAAACATACTACAAGAACAAGTACAAACTTACCACTCTCCCTTCTGACATCTCAAAAAGGAGGAGGAAACTAAAAACACAAACTAAAGCAACTAAAAACACAATATAGAAAAAGAAAGAAATCTACATAACACAGAAACTAAAACTACATAAATGAGGGATTCTGATCATCAGATGGAGGTGGAGGTGGTGGAGTCTGCTGAAAATAGCCAGCTAGCATAGTAAACTAAGTATTGAACCAGGCTATGTCCTGGTCGTGCTGTTGCTGCTGGTGAGTAATGTAGCTATCAAAATAGGCTAAGTCCTCAATGCGGTGCTACTCGTAGCGGGTCATGTCCCCAGAATGTTGCTGCTTCTATGCAGCAACGTTAGTGTCAAAACGGGTCTCCCAGTGATCAAATTTCTCCACTAACTGATCAAACTGTGAGTGCTGACAAAGAGGAACATGATCAGGAACGGGAGCGGGAGCCTCCTCCTCCTTGGTCCCCTGAGGTTCCCCATCTCCTGGGTGGAGACGAGTTTTATGAAGGACATTGAACGAATTATTTGAGTAGCAGGGAGGCAGATGGTTGGGGTGAGTAGGATATTGAAGATTGTATTTGGTTTCATGAACATATGAGATGATGTGTCACAAAGCCAGATTGGGTTTCCTCTTATGACCCGGATCACGGATTGTAGTTAAATGATCAATGTATCGAAATATTATATCAGTAGCATTAAAATCTCTATGGGACATGATGTAAAATGTGGTAAGAGAAAGTAATGGGATGATGTGGATTCAATCCCAGCTTTTAAAATTATGGAGGTGCGAAGGACATGTTGGATTGTCCTAGCATCTTGACTAAAGAGCTAGTCTCTCCAACATAAAAGGGAGAGTTGGTTTGGCGTAGAAAATGATTTGCAGCAGACCAGTTGAAGTCAGGATCAGAGACAGTTAAAGCATCTTATCCCCAGTGGTGGATAGCTGCAACAGTTCAGCATAGTCTTGATATATGATCTCGACCGGGCGTCGATTCACATAGGAGGTTAGGGCAGTATTGGCAGCATTTATCCGGAGATTTGCAAAAAATTCAAACAGAAGTTCGGAGGCAAAAGGTACTTCTAGAGTAAGAATGAAGCAGAGAGAAGTGTGAGTGAAGAGATCTAGTATCGGATATGAAAGGTAGGCAGGATTGATTATCCTGGAGAGAGTGATGCTGCCTTCTTTGTACCGATGATAAGCTGCTTGATCTTCAGCTTCCCAAAATTGAGGGTCAAGAGTGGCCCTCAAGGAGCTCCCAGAAGTATGATGGACTCGCTTTCCTCCAGCCATATTAAGAAATCAGTAAGTAAGCAGGAGAGGAGAAGAGGTTTGAGGTGAGAAAACATGGCTGGAATGCTCTGAATTTAAAGAAACGGCCACATCGTCCAGGACGATCGCAGAATTGTCCAGGACGATTTGGTTCAATTATTGCATACAGGACAATTGGTCAAAAAGACGGTCCGATCGGCCAGGCCGATCGAATATCGGCCAGGCCGATTACACACAGGTGATCGACCCGAGGAGTCAATCCGGACGACCGTTGAAAAGCAGATCGTCCAGGCTGATTACGTGTATCATCCAGGACGATGCACAATAATTTATCATATCGATCGAATTTAAAACGTTTTAAATCTGTGCCACGTGTATCGTCCAGGAAAAACAGTGGATTGGCCCGGACGATTGTCCAAAAGTTGGATCGTCCGAGGCAATTTTAGAGATTAAAAATATACTGACACGTAGATCATCAAGGATGATCAGGTTATCGGCCAGGATGATATTCATAAAGGCATCGGCCAGGACAAAAAAGTATCGGCCATGACGATCAAGATATTTGATGTAGAGAATGATCATATTGGCCAGGACGATTTTGGATAGTCCCGGAAGATGAATTACAGTAAGCTCAGAAAAAGTTCAGCAGATGGAATTTTGAAGAGAAATTGTCATATCATCCAGGACAATAGAAATATTGGCCAAGATGATGGGACAAAAAGTTGGAAATCAATGTCAGATGGAGATGATAAGAGAGCCCAAAAAAAAAAAACTAAAAACAACAAAAACAGATAAAAACAAGGAAAGAAAAAAATGAAGTTTTTGGTTTTTAATTTTTCTATATTTTTTGTTTTTAGCAAAGCAAGCATATGAAAAATTACATAAATAATTAAATTTTAAATATTTGAAAGATCAATGAGTTAACAATGTCACAATCTGAAAATGATTGAATATCCGATCCTGTTTACCCTAGCTCGGACTTCTTTTAGGATAAAAATTGTCTTTTGAAAACAAGAGGTCTAACTCAGAATAAATTGGATAAAAGAAGATCCGTTCAAAACTTGGTTACAAATAAAATATCTTATAAAATAGTATACCAAAGTAATTTGTCTCTACTATGGAATTTGAAATCAAGCCTTTGAAAACATCAAATAACCTATGAGTCCTTTTAAGTTTTAAAAGTTTTGAAAAGAGAGGATAGCTTGCATTTAGTGGGCTCATTTTATGCCTCTTATCACATTGATTGGCTCTTTGAGCATCTTTTGATTTTTGATACACTTTCGTGTATATACTTTTCTTTTCAATTTGGCGTCCTTGGCCACTTCCCCCCCCTTTTTTTTGCAACCTAAAAACTCTTTAAAAAACCCTTAAAAAGAATTCTTAGTTGTGATTATATCTTCTAGATATTAGAGAAGAGGAGCTCTCTTTATAACATAGGGAAGAACAACCCACAAAATGAAAATCAAAATCATATGATAAGTGCAACGACAAGATTTCAATTAACTTGAAAGAAATATAAGAACTTTAGATCATGTATATAAGAAAGACTATTGTAGCAAGATAAAAAAAGATCTTAATTTCAAAAACCATTTGTTAAAATGAGATAGACTTTTATTTAGAAAAGAAAACTATCTCACCAAAAAGAGGTTAGAGGGAGGGAAACCATCAATGGTGTTTTCTCCCTTTAACCGATTTAGAAATGCTAATCATTGGCTATAAATCTCCAACGTTTAAGAACAAGGAAAAATCATCATAAAGAAAAAAAATTAAAAATGATTAGAACAACTAAACAAAAACTATCACAAAGACAAAACATAACAATAATCAAAATGCAATTCAGGATTTTGTTAAGCAGTAAGTTTAAGCAGTTATGAGCTGCGAGCCTCTGTTTGTCCAAGTATCATATGCCCTCACGAGGTCTTTGGTGAGAGCAAACCTGCAAGAATCATAAAACGTTAGATTTAGGAACCCAAACAGGTTTGGGTCCCCTCTCATGAAAAGTAGAATGCAATGCATGTGAGCTATGCTGTGAATTATGCAATTTTGGTCTCTACACCCAATGTGTACTACAGTGAACGGTGCAAGTGTGTGAGATGTGTCCTAGCATGCCACATGAAAAACATCTAACTCCAGAAAAAGGATTTCTTAAATGATTAGTGTTATAACGCCTCTTCCTAGGTTTTGGCTTTAGATCTAAAGTGGGTATCATCCAATTTCCCTTAAGTGAATCTAATTCATTTTTAAGCCTCAAGTTTGTACTTTTTAAGATATCATTTTCAATCCTTCAATTTTTCTTTCTCTCTTCAGATTTCTTAAAACTAAATTTAAGTGAGGTGTGTGAAACTTTTAATGCATCATGCTCATCAATTTATTCTGAACGCTTTTTGTTTAAATCATCAAATTTATCAAGTAGAGCCATGTGATTTGAATCAATCGTAGAATGATCTTTGATAATAATTTCATGCTCTTTTTGTATATTAAATAGTTACAACTTCAAATTAGCATGAGTTTTCTTAAGTTTTTTGTATGATGCATGAATTTTCTCAAAAAATTCAAATAATTAATCATAAGTTGGTTTACATACCTCTTCTTCATCACTTTGATCAAGATGATCTTTTGCCATTAAGCACAAGTTTGTTGTTTCATCTTCAGGTTCAGTCTCTGATGAATTAGATGTAGAATCCGCCCAAAACACCTTTTGAAGCCTCTTTTTGTCCTTTTTAAACTTGGGTTTTTCCTCACCCATTTCTTTGCTTGAGTGATCTTGAAGTGTAGGACAATCAGCTATAACATGTCCAGGCTTCCTGCATTCAAAACAAATAACATCAGAAGATCCTTTAGAATATTTATTATCCTTACCTTTTCTCCAATTTTGATGATGCCTGTGCTTCTTTTTTAGAAAGTTTTTGAATTGCCTTGTGATTAAGGCAAAATCATCGCTTTTAGACGCGGAAGAGTTAGAGTCTAATTTGTGCGCCTTCAGTGCCACTATTTTCTCCTTTCTTTTCTCACCTGCATCAAGATTTCTTTGATTCACTCCTTGCTCATAAGCAATGAGTGAGCCAAGTAAGTTATCAATTGAGTAAGTGTTCAAATCCTTAGATTCAGTGATTGCAGTAATTTTAGCATGAAAAGACGAAGGCAAGCATCTCAAAATCTTGTTTACTTTTTCAAAATTCGAAAGTTCTCTTCCTAATGCATGCAATGAAGTAACAATTTGAGTGAACGTTGTATACATATCAGAAATTGATTCAGAATATTTCATATGAAAAAGTTCGTAGTCATGCAAGAGAATATTCAAACGAGATTGTTTTACTTCATTGGTTCTTTCATAAGTAATGCACAACCTATCTCATATCTCTTTACTAGTAGAGCAAGTAGAGACACGCATGTAATCCTCAGATTTTAAAGCATAGAAAAAATAATTCAAACACTTCGCATTAAGTTGAGCTAGATCCCTTTCATCAAAAGTCCATTCAGTAAAAGCAACTTTAGTTTTAATCCGTTAAATTCACGAGAAGGTGGAGAATATCCTTCTTTAATAAGCATCCACATGCGATAGTCAGTTGATTGCAAAAAAGTATACATGCGAGTTTTCCAAAAATCAAAAAGAAGGTTGTCAAACAACGGAGGTCATGTAATAGAATATGCTTCAGTTGTATTACGATTCCCAAAGTTAGCCATAGATCAAAATTCAAAAAGTTTTCAAACTCAGTTTTTATGAATAAAGATCTGATACCACTTGAAAGTTCGTTAGGGATGTTAGGCCCTATGAACTAGTCCCAAGGCTAACCAAGAGGAGGGGGGGGTGAATTGGTATTTTAAAAATCTTTAAACAACAAGAACAATTCTCACAAACAAAAGTCACCACAAAAAAATAAGTACGGAAAATTAAAGTGCGGAAGCAGTGAAAAGAACAACAAAATTTATAGTGGTTCGGTCAACTTGACATACGACCACTCCCTGGAGGCGCACTCTGAGTATTGCACTACCAATGTGACACTCCTTTAGCCCCCACAGCTAGGCGGAGAAGCCCTTATAAAGACACCTCCTTTTTGCCCCGCCCCCCCTGACAAGGTAGAGAACCCCACTCCTTTTGCTTCCTTCTGAAGCAAGTAGAGAACCACGATCACTTGCTGAAACTTACCTCTCCCAATCCTTCCAAGGACAAGAGACTCTAGGGAAGAAGAAGTGGAACAATGCTTTGAGCAACCCTTGTGAACTTCCTAACAAGCTCCCCCTCACAAGATCCTCTCTCTCTCTCCCTCTCTATCTCTCTCCCTCTCTCTCTCTCTCCTTTAGGTTTTCTCAGGTCAAGACAGCAGCTAAGGATGTTAAAAAATGTTGAACAATAGCTCTTAAATAGAAGAGCTTTAAGAGAGCTCATTAACTGTAAGTTGCTGACTTTATCATCCAAAATGATATGGATTTCATCCTGGCTGATCAGTACAAATCTCAGAAGATCGGCCAGAGCATCGCCCAAAAAGCAAAATGGACAATTAAAATTTTGCTTGATCATCCAGGACGATATCACGATCGTCTCGGCCGATCAGTTCAAATCAGAGAAAAATTGTCTAGAGCATCGCCCTGAATTTGAGCTGTCCGATCCAAATCGGCCAAAGCAATGCCCTGAATTTGTACTGACCGATATTTATCATCCAGGAGCAACCAAGGGTTTTTGAATGTATCATCCAGGCCGATCTTGATATCGTCCAAGATGATGTGATCGTATTCATCATCCTTCATTACTCTCATGATTGCCGGATCAATTTAGGCATAATTATACAATATCGTCCAGGCCGATTTCCAAAAATACAGAATACCGAAATAGATCACGGCGGCTATCTCTTTCTATTTTGAGCCTTTCATCATGGCTGATACATGTATCGTCCAGGCCGATCAGTTAATGAAGGCTGCCTTAACACAAAATCCTAATTAGAGTTTTTGTTTTGAACTCGATCATCCTGGCCGATGTGAGTAAAAACAGAGATTCTAAATCTCTCAAGTGTGTGTGTAGCGTTACTTAACATTAGTCACTACAAAGATTATAATTGACTCAAGAAAATTACAGACTGACTCAGACCTAGTCTACCCAATCTTGAGCTGGTTCCTATTATCGTCTAATCTTTGAGTCCTGAAAAGTCAGTAGAAAAAGGCAGTCATAGTGAAACAAGATTTGTTTGCTATCATAAGAATCATATTCCAAAAATAGGTTTGTAACACTATCAACGCCAACACATGCAGTCCACTTATTATTTGATGCCCATATTGGGGGTTTGTTTGTTGACATTGCTTTTCACTAGACTAGAGGGTTAACTTGGTTAAAATGACCAAGCAAGATCTTAGGATCACTTCCTATGGGTTCAGTGAGTCAAACTAAATATGTTGAGTCCAAAACCAGGTCCTGGGTTAACCTGGTTGACCAAGTCAACCTAAGTTGACCAGACAATTCCAAGTCACCCTTATATGAGTTTAGATCAATTCCAAATTCCCTTGAGCTCAATTCCTCATTAATTAAGGCTTGATTGACCATGTTGACCTAGTCTATAGTTGACTTGGTCAACTCAACCTTAATTTGGTCAAAATTGACCTAATTAGGTCAAGTACTTGACCCAAATAGAATTTAAACACCCCTGCAAGTCTCTCCTTGACCCAAAACAAGGCTAAGAGAGCTTATATCTCTCTTAATTAACCCTAGGATATATCTTGACCTTCCATCCTAAAGTTGAGGCTATAAATAGAGGCCTAAGGCCTCATTAGGGGGGATCTTGAATTTTTATACCCAAAGCCTTCTAAAGCCTAAGCCCTCATTTGTTTGAGCTCTCTAAATACCCCCTCAATCCTCCCCACTCAAATCTAGCCGATCAAACCTCACCGGCAATGGGATTCTAGCAAACTGAGCACCTATGCCATGCAAGGCTTAGATCTCATAATCTAAAGCTTCTCAAACCATGATTTGCTCTATTTTAAGACTTCATTTATTCATGGATATGATCCCATAGTTATTTGTTTCGTTTGGCTTCATTACAACCATTTTGTTTTTGAAATAGCGGTAATCTAATGACGATCCAAGCTTGCTTACAAGGATATGTTACTGCAAATTTCACCAATGTCATCATCGTAATCATTTGAAATGATTGTGTCGTCGTGTAATCATTACTATTGATTGCCATAATTTTGATCAACAAATCCTACTTTGCCATGTATGCCGTGCCGCCACCATTTTAATTAAATTAAGTTTTAATTATTTTCAAATTATTTTAAATCAACATTTAAGAAAATAATTATTAAAATTATTTTAAAAAATTAAAAAAATACATATTTCATAACAAAATCTCTAGAATTTAATTTTCTTTAATTTAAAATTAAAATTAACTTAAAATATTAATTATATTTTAAATTATTTAAAATATAAGATATTTAATATTTTAAATTATTATTTACTCAAAAAATATATAATATATTAAGTAAAAGTTTTTCAAAATTTGAATTTTAAAATTATTTTAATTAATCAAAAACCTATTTTAAATATTTTAAAAATTAAATTTATCTAAATGTTTTATATTAATTGAACTTATTTATATTACTTAAATATTGAATAATTAATTAATATTTAATTAATTAAATATTTAATTAAGTAAAATATTTAATATTTCAAAAACTTAAAATTTTATTTCAAAATATTTTTTGAGTAATTAAAAATTATCAATAAAAATATTTAAATTAGGAATTTAAAAATTAACTTAAGAAATATTTATATTTTTTTACTAATTAAAATATTTGAAATATTTAATTAATATATTAATTACAATTAAATTAAATAATTGAAAACTTTAAATAAAATTATTTATATAATTTTAAAAAAATTGAAAACCTTTAAAATTGTTTAAAATGAAATTAAGAAATATTTTAAATAGTAATTTAATTTTAAATTATTTTAAATATTTTTAATTCCCTCAAACTTTAAAATTCAAATAATATATAATATAATTAATTTAAGTATTAAACCTTATTTATTTAAATAATTGAATACCATTATTATTTAATTAATATTTAACTATAATTATTATTAAAAAAATTTCAAAATTAAAATATTTATTTTATAATCTTTTTACTTTATGATCAGAGGATCTTTCAATAACATTTTTAAATTTTTTGTAATAATTTTTTAATTATTTTATTTTAAAACTTATATTTCGATATATATATATATATATATATATATGATTACATTTTTATTTAAATGTAAAGTATTCCCTTCAAAATCTTGAATATATGTAGAGTATGTGAATGGAATTTATAGGAAATAATTCATGAATAATTGCACTCAAATTATTCACTAATCAAATTACTAGTCATACTAATTAGAGTTTAATCTTTGCATGCTTAGGTGCACGAGCACTTAGCCTAGGCTGCTCCTTGGTCTAAGGATATTGCTTGTAATCGTGTGTTGCTTTTACCTATGTTACTCAAGGGTTAGTCGTGACACCTAATTTGAACTCATTCAACCTAGTGACATCTCAAGGATAGTAGTTAAGGATAAGTCTAGGGAACTTGCAGAAATTCTAGGGATTAGGATACACCTCCAATTGACATGAAACTTAAGTCATTTAAACTTATTGACATCTTAGACTCTAAAGAATTTTTTAGAAATTTTTAGGACCCTTTAAGTCACTTAATTAATTAACCCTAATTTACCACTTTAATTAACCCAAGAGTTTAAAAAAATTCTAATAAAGCTAAATTAAACCAAAAAATTAAAAATAATAGATCAAGCTTTTTAGAATTAAATTCTTAATTCAAAAATAATAAAATAACCATAATTGGACCTTAATTATATCCCAAATTAATTTTGATTAAAAATCAACCTTTAATTAAATTAATTAATTAAAAAATTTTAAAAATTCAAAAATTTTACCAAAAACTTGGAAAATATTTCTTAGGTCATTCCTAACCTTTCAAGGTGACCCCAAGAGTTTAAGACTTCATTTAAATGAAAAACCCTAAAATACTCATAATTAAGAAATTTTAATAATTCATCAAATACCCAAACTTTAAAAAATCATAACTAATTCCAAAAAAAATTCCAAATGGAGTGAACTAAAAGGCATTTATGTCTAACTAAAATCTAGTATTTTAAAATAATATGAGCCTTCAAGAAATTATTCTAAATAAAATAAGTCAACTTTGGACCTCTTTGATCTAGTAGATAGGATAAACACGGGTATTCCGAAACTCACCAATTTAACTTAAATTTTAGAGAATATTATTTTAAATATTAAAACTAACCAACAAATAAAATTAATTAAAATTGACCTTATGACAATAATATTTAAACATTAATTAAAATTCCTATTTGACCTTCAACAAATCAAATCATAAATACCTTGGAATAATTATTCAAAATAAGACATACCCAAGACCGCACAACTTACAACACGCACATAGAACTATTTGTCGTGACAAGACTTCTAGCTTTAGGCTAAGTTAGTATTTTTTTCATTCTATTTCTGTGATGTGATGATTTGCTTGTGACACGTGTGCTTGTTATTTTTGCTTTCTATGATAATTGTTGTGATGATGATTTAAATATTGTATTATCTCTATTATGTGATGGGAGATATATTATCCATAAGATATGAGCAATTTTGATACTTATAATACTTTCTATAGTTGGCCATACTCATATTGCGCTAAAAGGGGGCTAAAAATAAATAAATTATAAATAACGGCTACAGGTGTTTCAACAGCTTAGCCCCCAAACAAATAAGGGCATGAACAAGCGTGGTTGGCTTGAGCACTTCTAGTTTCATATATAATTGCTTGGGATATTTGATTATAATTACTTAGGATAACTTTGCAAGAGAGTTTAAACTTTTTCTTTCATATTTTTGAAGTAATTTTATTCAATATATAGTTATGAAAATAATTTTTTTAAAAAATATAAGGAATCCAAAGTGAAAAGAAAGCCCCTTACGGGAAATTTCATTTCATTTGGATATCCTTTTAGAGGATGTACTATGATGAAGTTGAAGAAAGGATACTAATAGAGGAGCCAGAAGATGAAATCCATGTTAAAAATGCCTTATTTTTTAAGATTTGCATCATTCTATAAGATTAGAATCCACATTGTTGTTGGTGGAGCCTCGCCATCATTAATTTTTTTGCAGACCTTGTGATGTATATTCTATGGCACTTGCCGTGGAATTTTGTATACTTTGTGCTCTGGTTGATGTTTTATTATGATGATATGTTTACTTTATTTATGCTGTAGAAATTGCATACTTTTTAAAGGTTTATTTCTTGTATGTATATATGTTTGATTTCACTAGGTTCTTAGGAATAAAATTCTTCAACTCGTAATTAAAATTTAAAATTTTAGAATTTAAATAATATAGAAAGATAACACTACAGGAAATGAGCCAAAGGTCATATGGGGTCTCATGCATCTTAATGCATTATGCTTTTCCTTATTTAAATGCTTCCTTGCCTACTGGTAGAGTTCAAATAATCCGACCTATAAGAACGGGTGCTGAACCTAGGGAAATCTAGTCTTCTAAAAAATTATTTTTAAGCCTTTTTAAAATTTCATGTATTTCTGATTTGGAGATTTTGACTAGCATATATTAGCCTTAGGAGCATAATATCATCCATAAGTATAAGGCTACTTAGGAATCTATCTAGATGTCGACCTTAATTTCTGAAGATGCATCTACCCACCCATCTTTCAGAAAGACTAGACAGCATGGATTTTATACAATTAGGTTGTTAAGTGGTTTTCTTTTTTAGGAAGAATATAAATTAAGAATGCATTAGCTAGGACATGAGTGTTAGTATTATGTGTATAATATTGAACCCACTATAGATTTAGGATTCAAGGCTACTACTATCACTATCCCATAGTATACCTCATCGGTGGGTAATTCATCTACCCTTTAGAGGCTATAAATACCACCTATCTATGTCATGTGGATGACACCACCTCCATCCTTCTCTCTTATATGGTCAGTGTGTGGTGTTGTCTTTCTCTAGTTTCTTTTCTCTAACTTAGCCCTTCCAAATAATTATATGAGCTGTGCATGTTAACCAAGCCAAGTTGATCCTTTCCTTCCCTCTGAATAGGTTGCTCCTAGACTACTCCCTATGTGTCAATCTCATATGAGAGAATAATGTATAGTCCTTAATCAAGAGTCTTCTTTGATACTGACTTAAAATATAATTAATCATGGGATCTTACTCCCACTAGAAATTGAATCCAACATCAAATAAACCTCACTCGAGCTGATGTATCAGATGCGAAAAATCTTGTGACTTTGATTAGGTTATACATATCATTACCCTTTGAGGTATATAGGTGAAAGGCACTATCCTCAATGGTTGATCGTCTCTATGATCTCATCTGCCCTCTCATTGGCCTGCTTGCAAAGAGTATTAAGCCCTACAACTATTTTTTCCTATGGGATTATACTATTGTACCCTTTGCATTTTGTTCCCACTGAGCAGTGTCCTTTTGGAGGCCCATATATATGTGCAACATTCTTTCACATCATGCTTATATATTTGATATGGTGGTTGTAGCACATGTAGACATTTCAGTTTATCTTAAATTTAAGATTGGAGGTGGATTTGTAACATATTCTCATTCTTTTAGAGTGAAGGGTTTGAAAATGTATTTATTATTCAATACATACAGTATTCTCAGATTTCACATTTACGGATTTATTACACTTGTTAAAGAACATGTTCACATTTTCTCTTTAAAAGGGATTATTTTATCATTGAAATTTTAGTGTACTTATGATGTATATTAACATGAATTTTAGTGCACTCATATGGTGTATGTATGTCACATTTGATGCAATGGATGTTTTTTCATGTTTCTTGAGGCAATTTTAATAGAGCTTGGGGCTACTTGATGATGCATACATGACATGAAAATAGCACAATTTAGATAGTTTATTCTCCTTCATAGTCTTTGAATGATTTTGATACTTTTCATATAAGAATTTGGAAGTTGACACACAAAATTTAGATAAGTGGAAAAATTACGCAAATTTAATTTTGCAACTTAAAATTTTTTAACAATCAGTTTTTGTTTCCTTGTAGAACATGGTTGCAAATCTGATGTGAAGAAGGCAAAATCAGGTGAATAGTGGCACATTTTTCACATTTTATACTTTGGATATTATTAATTTTTATTAATTATTGTGGGACCCATGAAGGTTTCTTCCTCCCTCTAAATATGAGGGTTAGATGGAGGTTTTTTTCACATGTTTCTAGCATCAGTTGATTTCATTAGTTCTTTGGATTTTTGTGAGGTTTTGATCATGCTTGAAGAGAGAAAGTAAGTTTTGCTTAATATTTTATAAGACCTGTATTTTTGTGCTCATTTCTCACATTTTTGTCTTTTGCTTTTTATTACATTTTAAGTGTTTAGGTTCGCATATTAATTGCTTATATTAATTGTATCTTACTTGTTTTGGGTCTTTGGTAGTGTAATGTTTAGAGTTTGTTAAGTTTGAATTTTGGTAGCTACTTAGTATCTCCTCCTGTTAGGGGAATATATGAGAAGTTTGAGCCTACTCACCACATCAAGAGAGGCATGTATGGTTAGTATCCTATGACATAATGGTGACAAATCTCATAAATCCCACCATGCTAAGAAAGGTGAGTATGGGTATGTGCACTAGAAATTACATTAGTACATTATCCTTGAAGATATTAAGTATATTACCTAGTTATATCATGCATGTTGTTGACAAGATTCAACCTGAAACACTAAAAAAAGCATGTATAGAGCTCCACTCATTGTGTCAAGTGTGTCACTAATGGGATTCTCTAATGACATTATGAATTTCATCGACAAGCTTCCCCACACCATGCCTAGAAAAGCATGTAAGTGGCTTTATTTATGAAGGAGAATGCCTTACTAACAATCTTTACCCATGAAATTATGAATGTCACTAATGAGTTTCCTCCAACCATGTTAAACAAAGCATGTATGAGGCTCCACTAACAACATCATTGATAGATTTCAAGGTTTTACATGTTCTGTCATAATTGTCACTAACAAGCTTCCTCTTGCTATGCTAAGAAAACTTGTATGTGGCTCCACTTGCCCTGCCAAAATCACTACTAATTTGGTTTAAGGCCTCTTTGAGTTGCATTTTATGCACGTACATGCAAAGATAAATCAACAATAATTAAGATGACAAATTTTGAAAGAAAAAATTAAAATATGTTTTTTATATTATACTTTTTTTTTTCTTTTGAGGGAAAGAGAGATGGTTCTCTATCATAGGGGATTTGAGTAGAGTTTAGAAAGAGAAATAAGGCTTTCTCTATTCTGAGATAGAAAAGTGGTGAGCGAGAGGTTGGATGACTTTCACTCTCTCTATTTAGAGATAGAAAGTTAGGGAGAAAGAGATGTTCAGAGAGAGATTTTTTTATTGAGAGAGAAAAAAGAGGCATCTTTGTAGAGAGAGGGAGGTGAAAAGTTCTCTCTCTTTATTTAGAGAGAGAAAGAAAGAGAAGGGAGATAAATAAAGAGATATAGAAGAGAGATAAATGGAGGGAGGATGATAAGAGAGAGAGAGAGAGAGAGAGAGAGAGAGAGAGTACGAGAGAGGATGAGATGGGGTGGGGTGGAAGTAGGGAGAGGAGTGGGCGAAGAGAAGTAGAAGCAATACGAGAGAGGATGAGATGGGTTGGGGTGGAAGTAGGTAGAGTAGTGGTCGAAGAGAAGTAGAAGCCAGTGGTTATGTAATATTTGTAGTGGAGACCTGTAATTGACCTATTTTAGCCTAGTTATGCAAAGTTAATGAAGTAAAATATCATAGTTTATGATTTTTTTTTTCATGTGTTTGTGAGTGTTTTGTATGCATGAACATGTTTGAATTTATTCTAAAGTGGGTCCCAAGGGTCTATGTGCATGCACATAAAATCTAGATTTTTTTTACTACGAGTGTTGCAGCACTGGGTAGGCAGAGGTACGTCATTAAGCTCTTCAATATGTTTATGGAAAATAAACTAATGTTGTAACACTAGGGTTAGGCGCGATGCCACTATGTCAAATATTTATTAAAATATCAAAATTCATTTTTACATTTATTTATCAAAATAATTTAAACCCCCTTTAGCTGTTTGAAGGGAGAAAGGTAGAGATTTAGAGATAGCTAGATTTTAATGACTCCAATCTATTTTCTATTATTGGCCTAGTTCATTAAATTATTCAGATCAAACTAGGTTACATTTCACCTATCGCAAAACTTTAAAATATTATAATTTTAGGGTTTTTGTAAAGTAAAACTGTGGATAACTTTATACTCATAAAGTTTCAACATGTAACTTTCCACATGTTGTCAATAGCAACTCTAGATATTTAGATGTTTTTTGGAAAATTTTTATCACATAGATTGAAAAATGTGTATTTTTTTAGCAATTTAAGGAAATTTTGATCCCCAAAAATAAGGTTTTAGTTTAATTAAAACTATAAGAATAATGTTTTGAACAATCTTTGATAACATGGTGATATTATAAAATTATAAAATTCTGTCAAGTAGTGGAATATGTTGCCTACTAATAAAATATTATTTATTTCAAAAAGAGAGTTAATTTAATTCTAAATAATGAGAACTACCAATTTCAAGGATTTTAGACTATTCTATTTTTTTCTAATTTTGGTTGTGCAAGTGGGTAAGAGGAAAGAATGTGTGTTATTCCTTGCATCTATTTAAGATAAGAGTGTAGACATGTTAAAAAATATGATGCAATGATATATCTTCTTATTTGCATGAAATGTACGATTCTGTTGAGATCTAATGTTTTTAAGAAGTTCTAATGTTAAACACATGGAGTAATATGGGCCTGAATTTTTAAATATTTGTTATGTACTAAGCATTGGGAGTCATACAGTTTTATTTTTTAACATGCTAGTACATGGAGTCATATGGGTCTATTTTTTATAGGAGGTATAAGTGTCTGAGGGAAATATTTTATTTTTTATTCTGATATATAGTTTTCTTATTTATTTATTTTTAGTGCATAGTTTATCTTATTTTTGTTATTTATAATTATTATTATGCTTAGTATGATAAATTTCATACAAATGCCTTTTAAATTTAGTTAAATATATAGTAAGTGAAATGTTTAGAAATTTAGATTGATGGGTGTGATCAAATGAGATAAGTTGGCTCACATATATTCAACATTTTGTTTTAGGTCAGAGAAAAAGAAAGAGCTTGTTGAGCAGCTGAGTATTTAGAATCTAATCTATCTGAGTCTACACAAGTCTTTTTCTAATTTTATTTGTATAGATGTGGCTATTTATTTAAGTATTGTATTTAAATTTGTAGTCATATACTATAGGTATTTAGATTGTTGTATATATACTTTGATGATGAATAAAAAGGCTTAAAATTTTTGGATGAGTTTAGAAGCTAAATGGTATGTTCAAATTAAAGAAAATTTTGAAAAAAAGTTCCTCAAAACTTGATCTTGGGCTTGACCTATCCGAATTAAATGTAATATGACATGTTTTATTATGGGCCATATTGGGTGGGCTTTAACAAACCCTTTTTGGTTTCAATGTAGTGGTTTTGGGAAATTGATAATAAAACAGAGCCATATGGGATGATCATAATTAAGTGAGATAGTTTTAGGTAGTATGTGTGCATTTTTTTTTGCATGTTTTCTTGTATATGTATGTTCATCTATATATATTGAGTGGTTGTCTAATAGATCTATACGATCTAGATTAGTCTTGATATAATTTCTTAATTTTATAGTCTAATTGTATATTTGATGGGTGAGATTAAGTGTAGGATTGCTTCTATCAGATCTAATGATGTGGAAAAAAATTATTATATGTTCTTAATGTAGAAGACTCTAAGATTTGAGGGAGGTGTTGAGATCATTATAATCAAAAGATTAGTTGATGATGTTAGAGAAGTTATTTGATGGAATGTAGCGCCCTCTAGAGAGGAAGGTACCTCTGGCTATGTTTCTCTTAAATGATGAGGCTGAGCACCGGTGGTTGGGCAAGTAGAAGGAGAAGTTTTAGGGAAGGTTGAATTCCTTGATCATCTTGGAGAGTTCACATTTACCTTTAGGTTATAGTTTGTACCTCCATATGACAATAGATACAATAAAGTTTTTTAAGATTGGTTTAGGGGAACATGAAAGTTATTTAGTATGTAGCAGAGTTCATTACCTTAACTAAATATGATCTACAGTTGGTTAGAACTTGATAGGAGAAGTGCTAATAGGTTTTTGAGAGGGCTTTATAATAGTTTTATATAACCTCTAGTTCTATTTCATATTTCTAATTTCTCTAAGTTAATAGAGAGAGCCCATATAATAGAAAATGTTCGGAAGGATACTGAATAGTGATGGGATGCTAGTAGGAAAAGGTTTGGTGGTAAGATGTCTAATACCTTTTTTTTTTTTGAAGAGTAGGTTGGAACCTAGAGATTCTAGGAAAGGTGGTCAGTCTATGCTTGTTCCAGGTGGAAGCATTATCAGTTTTAGAGATTAAACTAGTGGAGCACCTGTATGCTGGAATTATGACAGGAGACATTTTAGCCAGTGTTACAGGATGATAAAAAGTTCTTTAGATGTGGTCATAAAGTCCATAGTGTGGTTTAGTGTTCTCAGGAAAGATCTAATTATCATTTTAAGTTTATATATGTGAGTTTTTGTTAAATATGAAGGAGGTCCAAGGATAATTTTTCCTTACATTCTTATTGAGGGATCATCTAGTAGAGATAACGGTTATGGTTTTGTGGGAGGGAGATTGTTTGAGAGAAGCAAAGAGAGTTTGGTAGTTCTATTGCTCTAGAACCATCTATTAGGTTATGTGTTTGTAGTTTGATTAAACATGAGGCTAGAGATGCTCAGAATGTGATAACATATATAACTAATACTGTTTATGTTCCTTATCACATTTTATTTGATTCTAAAGATATTTATTAATTTATTTTTGAGAAATACTTTGATTTGCTACACTTGCCTTCTATATTATTATTATTTTTTCTTGTTTGTTACTTTGTCGATTGGAGATGGTATAGTAACTAGTAGAGTATGTTTCTATGATATTAAAATATATGATAGGATGTGGAGATCTAGTGTGATACAATTATCTATTTCTGAATATGATATCATTCTTTATATGGATTGGTTGAATTAATATAAAGATGGGATTATTTATTTCAAAAAGAGAGTTAATTTAATTCTAAATAGTGAGAACTACCAATTTCAAGGATTTTAGACTATTCTATTTTTTTCTAATTTTGGTTGTGCAAGTGGGTAAGAGGAAAGAATGTGTGGTATTCCTTGCATCTATTTAAGATAAGAGTGTAGACATGGATCTCTGTTTGATGTCCCAATAGTGCATGAATTTCTTAATGTATTTCATGAGTTAGTGAGTTTTCCTCTGGATAGGGAGATTAAGTTTTGCATTGACTTATTTCTTGGTACGATTCCAATATATAAGGCTATGTATTGGATGACACCTAAGGAACTTCAAGAGTTAAAGGTATAAATCTAGGAGTTAATTGATGGACATTTTTTCTACTTAGTGTGTCTTCGTTAGGAGCACCAATTTTGTTGTGAAGAAGAATGAAAGTATCATACACTTGTATATAGATTACAAGGAAGTGAATAAGGTAATAATCAAGAACAAGTATCATATGTCAAAGATAAATAATCTATTTGATCAACCAATAGGAGCTTTTGTATTCTCCAAAATTGATATAAGATATGGATATTATCACGTAAAGTTTAAGAGAGACAGATGTAGTGAAAACTGCATTTAGTTCCTAATATGAGCATCATAAGTTTTTTTTTTAAAGAAAAGCAAACCGATTGAATTAATAACTAAAAAAACTATTACAGACTTAAACCATAATCTGATTCCCCCTTTAACACTTGCATAAAAGGAGGAATCTTATTTGAAGAGAAATCAAACGAACTAAAATTTCTAAAAAAGGGCATAATTAGCACATAAATTTGCTAACTTATTACAATCTCTATTTACCTAATTAAAAATAACAAATTTGAGCTCTTTTAAGAATGCAAGGTCTTCCTTCCAATTACCTCCCAATTGTTGAAGAAAATTGATAATGTTGTAGTTGTCTCCTTCAATAATCAACCTTTTATACTCTTCTATAAAATCTTTTTTATATCTCTTAAAATTTGGATGGCAAAAAGCTCAAGTTGTGAAATGTCCCAATGAATACAAGAATGTCCATAAGCAAGAATAAATCTTCCTTTGCAATCCCGGATAACTCCTCCAATTCCTGCTTTGTATGATTTTAGCAATGATATATCCACATTTAATTTTATCCAACCAGGAGGAGGAGGGTACCAATGATCTAATAGTCTATACTACTTATTGGAACCCCAGTTCTCTAGTTTTCTTCTACCACTCTTAAAACTATTGATGCAAAACTTTACAGAATTTAGTGCAATCAACATAGAACTATCAACCTTCCCTCCATGAACAAATTTGTTCCTTGCCTGCCAATTTAGATATGTAGAATTACAATACACATTGATAATGAACTTATGTTTATCAGCACTTTTATCCATCCATTCAAATATTTCATAAAAGGATTAAAAAATAGGAATGCCAAATACCCAAGTTTTAAGATGATTTAATACTTCCCACAGTTTTGCACATTTGATCGAAATATGATCGAATTCATCTATATCATTGCATCCTCTCGGGCATCCAAATTCATCCTTCAATCTTCTTTAATATAGGAAATTTAAGGTAGGGATCGCATTATGAAAAAATCTCCACCGAAACACTTCCACTCGAGGGATCAATTTGAATTTTTTTCATAATTTCCCATTGTTCACTTGAGTAATCATCCATCACCGAAGCTTTATAAGCAGCACAATAATAGAAAACCCTGGCTTAAATTGAATTAGCTCCATTACATCTTCCTCCTTATCCATAAGGATTGGAGTCTTATAGATAATGCAAACTAGCTCATTCCCAAATCAATATTTAATTCTTCTACATTCCATCTTCCTTAAATAATTAGCTTTTCCACCTTCAATTCATAATGTTCAGGATTTTTCATGAATGTTGGCCATCTGTTTAGACAATTGTCCAAAATCCAAATGTCATTATAAACATCAATAGATTTACCTGATCCAACCTTCCATCTGATTAGTTGATTAATGGACTTCAAACCACTTGCAATGATTTTAGAAGCCGCCTTTACTATGAGTAAAGGCTCCATTTTGAACACCATAGTTTGATTCGAGCATTTTGAATTAGAATGAAACTTTCTCGTAGAATTTTCCATGCCAACTTAGCTCTTAAAGGACCAACCATATCCAAGTATGAATGAAGAAATCTTCCTCATAAATTATAGGTTTGCATAGATTACTCCAATTTACATAATGTATGCCAAATTTACCATCATTTTTGTTCCAAATGAAGTTCCTACATAATTTATCCAACTACTTCACCACACTTTTTGGAACTAGAGCTAGCGTGTAATAAAAAATTGGAATTGATAAGAAAATAGTCTTTATAAGATTGAATTTCCCTACTATAGCTATAGGTTTAGTTCCCCAAATGTGAACTAATCTCAAATCTTTCTTAATAATAAAGTGAAATTCTTTCACCACCATTCTTCTTAAAGCCACCTTAATACCAAGATAATTAAACTGTTTAACTACCTTGAAGCCCATAACTTTCTCAATTGATTTTTTATTCTTTCTCCTCACTTGTTTCCCAAAAATAATAGCCAACTTAGAAGCACTGATTTTTTGACCAGTCCAATCAAAAAAAATAAGATAGAATTTTTTAATTTCTTTTACATCTTTAATTTTAGCTTCAGAGAAAATTAGGATGTCATCTGCAAAAAGAAGATGCGAAATCCTTTACCCATTTGGGATTAAATTAATCCCCAAACACAATTCATTTTGTTTAAGAACATTTGAAAAAAATTGAGAACAAAGAATAAATAGATAAGGTGATAGTGGACAACCTTGTATAAATCCATTCTTCGCATTAATCCATCTAAAAGGCCTTCCATTAATCATCAGAGAAAATCTTGGATTAATTACACACTCCATGATCCAACCGACAAACAATTGGGGAAATCAAAACATCTCCAAAACTTTCCTTAAAGTATTCTAGCAGATGCTATCATATGCTTGCTTCATGTCAATTTTAAAAGAAACCATACCTTTGGAAGCTTTAAAAGACCTGAATTTAAGAAAAATTTCCTGTGCAATAAGGATATGATCTTCAAGTGATCTACCATTGAGAAAGGCAGCTTATTCAATTGAGATTAATTTGTGAATAGCATGTTTCATTCAATTAAGAAGAATCTTGGCTATCAATTTGTAAATAGTCCTACAAAGACTAATCGACATGTACTAATTTAGAGTAGTTGGATTTTCTACTTTAGGAAACAGAACAATTAATGTTTCTTTCCATTCATGATTCATCACTCCCGATTTGAAAAAGAGGTTGATAGCATTCCAAAGATAGCCTTTGATTATATACTAATAATTTTTCACAAAAGAATAAGGTATACCATCATTACCTAGAGAAATATTGCTGCCGGTTTGGAACACCACCTCTTCCACTTCCTTCATACCCAGAATCTTGTTTAAGTCATTCTTATCAATGTCATCCAGTGTGCTTGAAGAAATTGGCCATCAATCTAAATTGCATTGTCTGTCTCTCCATTTCTCTATGAAAGAATATAGAAAATCATTCTTGATTTGGTCAAGATCTACCACTTCCATCCCGTCTATATTTTCTGATTTTATGAATCCAATTCAAGTTCCTTCTTGCAGATGCAAAAGAGTGAATTTTTTTGAATTTGAATCAACTTCAGACAACCATTTTACTTGAACACAAATCATTTATTCACTCAGAGACGACCAAGGGAAGAGAGAGAAGCTCCACAAATCAAGGAAGGATTTGGAAAGAGAGTTTGAAGATTTTGGGTGCAAAGATTGGAGATGGAAGAAGGTGGCCGGTCATCTATGGATGACAGGAACACCAAATCCTTTTTATCTACCACGAGTCCAATTATGTTGGACTCAAAAGGTAGGTTCTCCTTCAAATGCATCTCCCCGCAAAATCTTCGAGTTTTAGAAGCCCCTCTTGTTATCAAAGAGGGAGGACTTTTGGCTAAACAAAAGACATTGCCGGATTTTAGTAAGGGAAAAGTGGTAATTGTGGTTTCTAACAATTTACCTAAATCTCCTTCACCGGTTTCTCTTGGTGGAACTAATGACAATGAAGCTTCTTCTTCAAAGAGAAGTTTTGTTGATATTTTGAAGATTAACAAGGATAAGTTCAATAATCCTATTAATTCTTCAAATGTTCATAATTCTAATGTGTGGACTAAAAAACCACACATTAAAATTAATTGGGATAAAAATCTTTAGGAGGATGAAGATTTAAACATTGTCAAACTAGATATGGATAATGAAATATCCAATATTCAAGTTTTGAGTAAATCTGTGGTGGTTAAAATTCTTGGGAAAAATTTATCTTTCTCAAAATGTGCCATTGAATTAAGAAAACAATGGAAGAAATTTGGAGGATTCCATTTAACCATTCTTGGCTTAGATTGGCTTCTTTGTTCATTTCAATCTCATGAAGGCATGGAAGCAGTTCTTAATGGAGGTCCATGTTTTGTAGGGGGATTTGCAGTTTGGTTAGACAGATGGTCTCCTAACTTCTCTCCTAATTCATTAGAAGGTGTTTCGGCTCCAATCTGGGTTCGTCTTCCTCACCTTCCACTACACTGTTGGGATGAGTCCAATATCACTAGAATTGTTTCTAGAATTGGGACTCCATTACTTTTAGATGGTAATATGTTTAGGTTGGGGAAGGAAAAGGAATTTTTTCCAAGAGCATGTATTTGAAGTTTTTGAACTCGCAAAACCTCCCGCCCACTGGAATAATGGGTTGAGGGTTACATGGAAGATTTTTTTTAAAAAGTTTGAATATGAAAAAATATTTTCAATCAACTTTGTTTCAAATGTGGGAGGATAGGGCATTTTTTGAATCAGTTTTTCTAATGTTGAAAATATCCCTTTCATCTCAAAAAAATCAATACTGAAAATCCTTATGGTCTTTTTGGATTGCAATGTTAAGTTCAAAAACAAGAGAAAGCCAAGATTTTTTCAGCAGAAAAAAATCATAAATCGGGCATGAATTCTGCGTTGCAGGCTAAAGATGGAACGGTTCTCGGTACTGAACATGTTGCGATGTACTCAAAATTTGGTTGATTGGAAATGTTTAAAACAAGTTGGTACATCAAGATAAATGCAGCAGGTTTCAAATGCATTAGTGTAGAAGCCAGCTGAATTCAAGGGAGGAGAAGAAGAGGTGGTTAATCCGAATTTGAAATTCAAACAATCCAGCTGATTTCTCGGATCTAGTTGCTAAAAATAAGTTCATTTATGCTTGGCTTATGTGATATTAATTGGATGCTTGTATTATTTAGAAGAAAATAATTGAGAGATAATCGTTATTGTGGAAATACTGAACATCCAAAATTTCAAAAGTACTGAAAGTTCAAGATAAATAAGAAGTGATCAGCTGTTTTTTCGGATTCTACAATAGCCTGCTCAAAATTCAGTATTAATTGTTTATCCTAAGGAAGTTGAAGGATCTAGTTCGGTTTTCCTCTCCAACACAACACAACCGTAATCAACAAACTTGAAAAGCTGCAAAAAGAAGTTCAATTTCAGATTGACCTCCTACAAATGCACCAAATTTCTAAAGATGCCTGATTTCTTTGGTACTCAAATAGTTTCTGAACTGTCAACACCTTTTGCGCTGATGTTAAGTGCTAAATGATATTACCATTAATATCATGATTCTCCTCTTCTCCATATGCTTTTCAGCTTGAATTTAAAAAAAACTATTCTAGAAAGATAAAAACTTTTTAAGAAGAATGTTACACGCCGATTCAAAACATGTTTTATTCAAAAGAACTTCAAGCATTGGTGTCCGATAAATAGATACTTACCTAGAAGAAAAATTGGTACACAAAGAGAAGAAACAATTATTGAAAGGTTTTCTCTCCTTTGTTATTCTCAGCTTAATATAGAAGAATGGATTCTTCCATGGATAGCCACTAAAAATTGAGAGTTATTTTGAAGATCGAGGCAATATGATCTTAAAGTTTTGGCCATAGTTATACCAAAATTTTGGATAATCATGTCGATTGTAATTTTAATTAGTAGCTTTTATTTCATTTCCATATGGTTGAATTTATTATTTAAACTTTGCCTAACATGTTTATGTAGATCTGTTTTGACTATTTCTTACATTCTTCATAACTGGATGGGAACTCTCAGAGATTACTAATCAAACCCTCGGTTTGTCTTATATTTTGGTATCCCTCTACATCGTCAACAGTCTTCAAAGTAGGATGTAGTGGGATTCATTATAGTTATAATAAGTATTAAAAGATCGTAACAAATTATTTTAATAGATACTTTTTCATTGTTAATAAATAAAGATATTAGCTCTTTTGTGCCTAGTATTGTTTTATAGTTGAACTATTCTTTTTTCTTTCTATATAAGCATGTATGCATCTCTCTCAAAAAAAACAAGCCATTCTACTTGGATCTTTTGCTGCGACCAAGATTGTTAAAGCCAAAGCCATGAACATGAATTATAGTTCATTCACACTTGTTCTTGAGATTCTCCACATGTACCGTTTATGAAAGCCCAACATCTATGATGATGTTATCACATAACTCACATTTAATTCTTTCATCTGAAGTTCCTAGATACTTTTCATCATAATTTTCTCTAAAGAAGAATTAAGATCCCTTGTTTATTGTTCTACCCGCGAGATAAGACAAAGATCTTATGTTTTCTATTAAATTTTTTATTTAATATTTCAGCACCATCCTTTAGTTTTTCATATTCCAAACAGATTTTTAACTATAATCCTATCCGCTACAAGTCCTAGTAAGCGCAGCCTTATCTCTTCAACCTAATGATCCTCTTCTGATTTATTGTTAATTCAAAAGTTCAAAATAGAGCTTATGGAGATTACTAACGCATCAATAAGTTTTTAGTCATATCTTTTTTGGTTTACTAAAGCCACATGTAAGTTTTAATAGATCTAATGAACCATGGTATTTCAGGAGTATATAAATTAGTTTGTGATTATCATTATAAGATAATATTATGGTTTACTCAAATGTTGGATGAATTGGCACCCTAGGGGGGGGGGGGGGGGGGGGTGAATTGAGTTTTTTTAAAATTTTTATTAAAATAAGGTAATTAAAAATTATTTTTAAAGCTATTTTGAGGTGATCTTAATAATTAATTTTAAATAACCTGACTAACTAGGAAATAGAATATTAATTTTTCCTCACTTTAAGGATAGATTTATTTTTTAAATAAATATGAATAATATTAAAATAAAAATATTTTATTATTCCACTTCAAAATAAAAATTAATTAGATTTTAAATGTAAATCTTGCTCAAAGTAAAAGAAAAATAAAAATACTTATTTTGCTAAACTTTATAGATTTAAAAGATTAGGATAGAATATACTTTGCTAGTAATTTTCACCAAAATAATAATATTTTAAAGAAAAATCTATGGTGAAAAACTGAAAGAACAGTACCTAAAGATTTAGTGAAGGAATAAAACTCAAGAACCAAAAATGTTACACAATTTAGTGTGTGAAAGCTTTACATCCAAGAATTGATTTTGCAAGAATAGAGCTCTGGAATAAAATCAAAAAGTTTCTTCTCTCAAATTTACAATGTAAAGAGGAGAAAAGAAGAATGGAATAATTCGCTGAGTTTTCCTTTTTGGTGCACCCCTACATGAAGAGAAGAGGGGTATTTAAAGGAAAAGGGTAAGTAAAGCCAAATTTGAATAAAACTAGTAATCTAATATTAATTTATCAACTAAATAATATATAAAATTGATCAATATTATTTATATTAAAGTAAATATAATTCGGAAAAGGGCTATATAATGGGCTAGTTACTGGGAAAGTAAAAAAGTCTTCAATATACATCCAAAATAAGGCAAAAAACAGCTACCCAACAAATTATATTAAAAATCAAATAATATTACAAAAATTTTATAAATTCAAAATAAAATCTAAATGAGTTATATAACCTTATCAATTCTTTATATACAAATCTAAGGATCTAAGCCATAAAAATTAAAATCCATGTTTTCCCCATCAAAGTAATATCATATTTAGCAAAATATAAAACTTAATCAATTTTTAAGTATTTAATGGAATTTTAAATATTCTTATGATAATATAGTGAAGTTTAGATAAAATTAATCATACATCAATAAATTAATGTGAAACATGTTAATTTAAAATTAATAAAAAATAAAAGTTTTACCATATAAGCTTATTACCTTTAATTTCCCTAATTATATATCCTTTCATGTTTGATAACAGTTTCATAATCAATAAAGCTTATAAAATTTATTTAATAAATAAATCTTAAAGATTTATATATCATGATTAATATATAATTTAATTTAATAGATACTTAGATTGTGAGAAAATCAAATAATGCATGTAAATATTAATGGACCACTAACATACTCCTACGATAATGTAAAGGCCTTCAAGTTGTCCATCTTCGTCCATCTTAAGCTCAAATTTTTATTGAATATGAGTTATGCAATGTAAATCCGATCACTAATAACTATGCACATCCATCAAATCATTACACATGAAATAATTAGCACACAAAATAAAATATCCATGCATATGTTTGTTATCATATTAATCTCTAAAATAAATTATGAGGTAGATAATATCAACAATCTCCTCCTTTTTGATGATGAAAAACTTATGTTATGTATAGTTATAACAAAGGTATAAATTGACCTTTTATCATAACTTTTAAGCATTAGAAAAATATATATGATAATTTAGAAATATTTTTAAATGTTAATTTTCTAAAAACACAATTCTCCTCCTAAATGTATGCATGTAAAATGAATTATGACCAACATATATAATTCTTCTCCCTCTTTGATAATATATAAAAGAATAATTAAAAATATAAAAGAAATTTAAATATTAGCATCTAACATCCCAAGCATGTCTTAACATGCAAAATCCCTCTGCAGTTAAAGGTTTTGTAAAGATATCATCTATTTGAGAACATGTGTTTGCAAAATCTATATTCACATCACCTTTATTAAGATGATCTCTAATAAATGGTGTCTAATCTCTTTGTGTTTAGTTCATGAATATTGTATAGGATTTTTTGTTAAAACTATAGCACTTATATAATCACATTTAATGGGAATATTTTTAAGCTTAATTCCAAAATATTCAATTTGTTGATTTAGCCATAAAACATGAGTAACATAACTACCTGCGAATATGTACTCTACATCAGTAGTTGATAAAGTGACTAAATTTTGTTTTTTAGAAGACTAAGAAATAACTGACGATCCTAAAAATTGATGGGTTCTAGATGTACTTTTTCTATCAACCTTACAATCAATATAGTCTAGATCAGAATAAACAACTTAATTAGATGATAATAAATATTTGGGATACTATAAGCCTAACTTATGAGTTCCAATCAAATAGCAAAATATTTTCTTAACTGTTGTTCAGTGTGATTCCTTAGGATTAGCTTGAAATCATGCACATAAACATATAGTAAACATAATATCAGGCCACTTAGAAGTAGGATACAAAAGTGAACCTATCATACTCCTATAAAACTTTTGATCCATTGGTTTTCCTGATTCATCTAAATCAAGTCTAGTTGATGGGCTTATAGTAGTTTTGCACGATTTTAATATCTTCATATCAAACTTTTCTAATAGTTCATTTATGTACTTGGTTTAATATATGAATGTGCCAGACTCTACTTATTTTACTTGAAGTCCTAAAAAAAGTGAGTTCACCCATCATATTCATTTCAAATTCCTTTGACATTAATAAGGAAAACTCATGATATAAACTTTCATTTGTACTTCCAAATAATTTATCATCAACATAAATCTTATAATAATCAAATGATCTTCAATATTTTTGATAAAAAGAGTTATATCTACCTTACCTTTTCTAAAGTTATGTTCAATTAAAAAGTTACTTAACCTATCATACCAAGAACATGAAGCCTACTTTAAACCATATAATTCTTTCTTTAATTTATATACATGATTAAGAAAATTAATACTTTAAAAAACTTGTGGTTGTTCTACAAAAACATCTTGATCAATAAACCTATTCAAAAATACACATTTGACATCCATTTGAAAAACTTTAAAGTCCTTAAAACAAGCAAAGGCAAAGAGTAATGTAATGCCTTCTAGTATTTCTATGGGTGTAAAAGATTCTTCAAAGTCTATTCCTTCTATTTGTATGTACTCTTGTGTAACTAAGCTAACTTTATTTCTAATAATACTTCTTGAGTCATCTAGCTTATGTTTATAAACCCATTTAGTTCCAATTATATTTTAATCATGAGGTCTTGTGACTAACTCCCAAGCATTATTTCTTATAAATTGGTTAAGTTCCTCTTTCATAATAATTATCCAAAAATTATCTTATAAAGCTTCATTTATATTCTTAGGTTCAATTTTTGATAGAAATGCATAATGTTGTACCTTATTAATTCTTTTGGTGATTTTTATTATATATCCATTCTTTAGGCAATGAATTATCCTTTTTTTCTACCAATTTTATTTTCTTTATTTTAAATATTATCATCATTCAAATCATTTCTTATTAAATCTATAGGGTTTTTATAAAAAATTACATGAACGGATTCTTCAACAATTCATTTTTTCTTATTAAAAACTCTAAAAGATTTTCCAAAAATTGAATATCCTAAGAATATATCATCATCAAACTTACTATCAAATTTACCTAAAGGATCTTAAAATAAAACACTTACATCCAAAAATAAGTAACTGACTAATCTTAGGTTTCTTTCAAAAAAAAAAAAATCATAAGAATTTGTCTTAAATATATTTTATTTGTGCAGTGTTTATTGCTTCTGCCATAAAATACTTTGGAAGTTTTTATTCATCTAATATTAATATTGCTAATTCTACCAAAGTACGATTCTTTCTTTCAACTACACAACTTTGTTGAGGAATACTAGGAGCTAAAAAATTATGTCTAATTTTAATTTCATCATAAAAATTTTAAATGATTTATTTTCAAATTTTCCACCAAGATCTATTTAAATTCTATGAATCAAATAATCATATTCTCTTTAAATATACTTAGCAAATTTTTTAAAATCATCAAATGCATTATTTTTATTAGCTAAGAATAATACCCAAGTAGAGGGGATTGTGACTTTGGGCAATCAAGTCATTAATAAGAGTACATATTTTAAATATCTTGGATCTATTATTCAGAGTGATGGTGAAACTGATGGGGAAATTATTAGCAAAATTCAAGTTGGATGGTTGAAGTGGAGGAATGCATTGGGCTTATTGTGTGCTAGAAATGTCCCCCTAAAACTTAAGGGAAAATTCTATTAGATGGTGGTGAGACCTGCAATGCATTATGGTGTTGAATGTTGTCCATTAAAAGAGAAGCATAATACTAAGTTAAGTGTTACAGAGAAGAGGAAACTTAGGTGGATGAGTGGCTTGACCATTAGAGATAGGATACGAAATGAGCATATACATGAAAAGGTTAGAGTAGCTCCAATGGAAGATAATATTAGAGAGAGTCGCCTTATATTATTTGGTCACATTAAATGGAGGACTTTCGATGACCCGGTTAGGAAAGTTGAGGTATTAGATTTGACTTATGTTAAGAAAGGTAGAGGTAGACCTAAAAAGACTTGGTTCAAAAATATTAGAAATAATCTTTTTTTTATTAGATTTAAATAAGAATTGGACTTTTAATCGGACACAATGGTGAAAAAAGATTGATGTAGCCGACCCCACATAGTGGGAAAAAGGCTTGATGATGTTGTTGTTATAAGAAAATACCGAAGTGTATCTTGAATATTCATCTACAATAAAAAATCCATAATTTTTACCACCTAAAGAAGTTGTGTTAATTGACCTAAATAAGTCCATGTGTAATAATTCTAAAGCTCTACTCATAGAAAATATATTTTTACTTTTGAAAGAACTTTTCATATGTTTACCATGATGCATGCATCACATATAGAATCAAAATAAAAATTAATTTTTGGTAAATCAAATACTAAATGAAGTTTAGAATTCTTTTTTAAAGGGTGGATATTGGCATGATATAGCCTTTTATACCATAATAAAGCATCATCATTTGTAGATTTTATGCATAGTAAATTCAAATTAACATCATTTGTATTTTCTAAATCAATTAAATAAATATTTTTATGTCTATTTCCTATAAGAAAAATAGTTTCATTCTTTATAATAATGTAATGTGAAGCATAAAAAGAAATATTTAAACCTTTATTACATAATTTACTAATTGATATTAAGTTATGTTTTAAACCAAAAACAAATAAGACTTTTTCTAAAGTAATATAGTTTTAACATATGGATACAATGCCAATTATTTTTCCCTTTGTATTATCTTCATATGTGACATATCCTCCATCACTTGGTTCTATTGTAGAGAATTTTTCTTTACCGCCCGTCATATGTCTTGAACATCCACCGTCCAAGTACCACATGCCTTCATTGATTTTAGTCTGATGGCATTCCTATAAAATAAAAATCTAATGTTAACTTTTGGAACCCAAATATTTCTTGGTCCACATTCTAAATGAGTAGTATGATATCTAATATGTATGGTATATGAAGTGCTTATATTTTTTCAGAATCCATACAAAGATGATTGTTTAGAATTTTGTGATTTACGAGCATAGTAATCAAATGAGATATGTTCTTTCTACCTCAATAATTATTGCAACTTAGTTTTCAAAACTTTGCTTTTTATATCATGTGAGTTTTTGTTGATACCAAAATATTATTGTATTTATTATTATTTCTCCTAACATATATTGGATATAGTTTGATTGTGTTATTTGTGTCTACTAGCATTTCATATACTAACATTTCAGAAAAATCATACTCTAGACTACTGAAGTCTTAAAGATATATTAGATTAGGGTTTATTGTAATTGAAGTTTATAATTTTTTCTATTTTTCTTGAGTCTGAGAGAGTGTGATTGTAATTGGGTAACCATGCATACAGATATTGAGGGAGTGAGTTAAAATATTTATTTTTTTAAACTAATTATACTTTAATAGTCTTGAATCGTACTGAACAATTTGACCTGAAAGTTTCTCCAAAATGAAGTTAATCAAATCATGCCTTGAAAATTTTCATTTGAACTATTCATATTATACAAAGTTAGATTCGTATAGATGATGTCTAGAGTATGAAATAGATACATACCAGTTCATCCCAAATGAACTCACCATTTTTTGAAATGATTATACTGTATAAAGTATAGATGACATCCTAAGTATGAAATGGATGCGTACCAATTCGTCCATAATAATAGGTAAATTTTTTGAACTATTTATAATATACAAAATTTAATTCATACAGATGTTGTCCGGAGTATGAAATGGGTTTGTCCATGTTTGTACCATACTAAGCATAATTTGATTTAACGGTTCATATCTTGTGATGTGGGAATCTTATAGACAATGACCATTATGCAAAATGTGTTCATACATAATTATACTTTATGAACATGTTTAGTTTTGAATTGTTCATACTATATGATGTCAATTCTTATATATAATTGATTGATTACAAAATCAGGTTTGTATAGATTATACATGGATTTTTGAACTATTCGTGTGTATGAAGTACGATCATAATGTAATATCCAAGTACATTTAGCTTAAAATTTTTAGTTTTTTGGATAGTTTTTCTTGTCCTTCATATATAAGAGTCCAAAAAACTAACTATCCTACTTCTTCTATGAATTTTCTCTTGTGAGTGATAGAGAAAGTGTCTTAGGAGATTGTTCGGGAGTGAGAGTTAAGAGATCTTTCAAGAGGAAATTATAAAGGGTTCATAAGGTTGCCCAAAGGTGAGGATATAATTGTATGTTCTTCAAATATCTGCCCTACTTCTTTAAAGACTCTTGAAGGAAGATCTTTGGAAGAGATCTAGAACTTTACCATCACCAGGAGGGTGAGAAAGGACTCCAGTACTCTATCATCACTAGGAGGGTGAGAAAGGACATTAGTACTCTGCCATCACTAGGAGGGTGAGAATGGATGTCGCTACTCTACCATCACCAGGAGAGTGAGAAAGAATGTTTGTACTCTGCAATCACCAGGAGTGTAAGAAACGATGTCGGTACTCTACTGCACCAGAGTTTGTATAAGAGAGGTTGTTGGAAGGGCTTCTCTGCCTTACTGTTGGAGAAAAAGTAGAATCACATTGGTATAGTGTAATACCTAAAGAAAGAGTTTTCAGGGAGTGGACGTAGGTCTGGTTGGCACAAACCACTATAAAATTTTGTGTTCTTCTATCTTTATTTTATTGTATTTTTAATTTTTGCACATTTACTTTTATTGGTTGAAAAATTACTTTGAGAATATTTATCATTGTGTTAAAAATTTGAAAGTGGTTTTCTAAATTACTAAGAGATTTTTAAATTAATAATTCACCCCCTCTTGATTAGCCTTGGGATGAATCTATTAGGTCTAACAACCTATTTGATCTTTCAAGTGGTATCATAGCCTATATTCAAAAATTAAGGTTTAGACAACTTTTTGAATTGGTCATGGCTACTTTTGGAAATCGTAACACTCCTGAAGGATATTCAATCACTAGACCACCACTATTTGATAACATTCTTTTAAACTTTTGGAAAACCCGTATGTCTACTTTTATTCAATCGCTTGACTATCGCATGTGGATTTTAGTACTGGAAGGTTATACTAGATCCACTAGACTTGTTGATGGCATTAGGATTGAAACATCAGTAACTGATTGGAAAGAAGAGAAAAAAGAACTAACTCAATTAAATGCTAACTGCTTAAATAGTATTTTCTATTCCCTTAAATCTGAGGATTACATGAGTGTTTCAACCTATATAACTAGAAAAGAAATTTAGGATATACTTTACATAACGAATGAAGGAACTAATGAAGTGAAACATCCAGATTGAACATTCTATTACAAGAATTATGAACTTTTTTGCATGAAACTGAATGAATCAATCACTTACATGTATTATCATTTTACACAGATAGTCACTTCATTGCATACTTTAGGTAGGAAACTAAAGAATTCTGAGAAATTTAATGTTGTTTATCTACTGCTCATGATGTAAAGATAACTGCCATAACTGAATCAAAAGACCTAACTATTTATTTTATTGACAATCTTCTTGTATCACTAATTGCTTACAAGTACAGAGTGACACAAAGACTGATTTATACAGGTGACAAGCATAAGGAGAAAAACATTATATTGAAAGTGGATGACTCAAAAAGTGATCAGTCATAGCCTGAGGATGTAGATGATATTGAACTCATGATGAGGAAATTCAAAATTTTTTTGAGAAGAAAGTAAAGGAGACGTCAGCAGTGGAATAAGGGTAAGTTCCACATAAATGCAAAAATGTTTAATAATGTAATTTGTTATGAATTCAAGAAGCTAGGACATATTAAAACCGATTGCCTGAATCTCAAAGTTAATCCTAGTAAGGATAAAGTTAAGGAGAAAACTAATGTTAAGAAGGGCAAGAAAAGACTGTAGATAGCATTATGGGCGGACTCAACATTAGATTCTTTAAAAATAAAAGTAGAGGAGGAAGTCATGAACTTGTGTTTAATGACTGACAAACTTGATCAGTTAGATTAAGAGAAGGTATTTGACTTATCCTATGATAAGTTATTTGAAGTTTTTGAGAAAATCCATATTGCATATAATAAACTCAAAAAGTTGCATGTTAAGTTGAACATATAATTTTTAAAATTACAAAAAAAGCATGAAACCCTTAGGAATAATCACGCTTTAATAAATAGCAATCACATGGCATTATTAGATGAGTTTAATGAATTGAAAATAAAATTATGAACTATTGAAATCATCTAATACTAAACCTGAAAATGATTTTAAAGTGTTTATGGTTGAATCAGAACAACAAAAACATATATTGAAATTTGATAATTTGACTTCAAAAAATGCAAACTCATATCTTGTAGAAAAATTGAATTCTATTAAGGTAGATAAAACACCTCCTACACTTAAATAATTTTATAATCCCAGTCAAAAGTTTACAATTACAAAGCCTAAAAAAGACATTATAACTCTCATAGATTGAAAAATCCTTTTCCTGATGTGAAATGTTTTTTGTGTGGAATGATTGGTCATATCTCTCACACTTGTACGATTCATGGTAGAACATATTTAATGTGGAGACCTAAGATGTATAAATCATAGTATATCAAATATACATTTAGATTATTATTGCCAAGAGGAGAACCCAACTTAGTTGGGCTCCCAAGTCTAATATTTGATCATTTTGTAGAATCGCTCCTATACAAGTCCTCGTGAGAGCATTTGGTACCTGGACAGTAGATATTTGAAGCATATGACCGAGACATAACATAATTCATATCGCTGGAAGCCAAGAATGGAGGCAAAGTAACACTAGGAGATAATACCACAAGTAAAGTGGTAGGTATAGATATGATTGGAAATAAGAATAATTTTTTCATTGAAAATGTATTATTGGTTAAAGGCTTAAAACATAGCTTATTGAGTATTAGTTAGCTTTGTGATAAAGATTATATTGTTAATTTTTTCCTACAAGCTGCATAATAAGTCAAAATAGAATTAATATATTATATGAAAATAGAATAAATAATGTGTACATGCTTGATTTAAATTTTGTTAAATCTTATAATACTTTTTATCTCAAAATAATTACTAATGAATCATGATTATGACATAGAAGACTTTGTATTGAAAGCATGAAAAATCTTAGGAAGATTACCCAGAAAGAGTTGGTTAGAGGGATACCCAAACTAGACTTCACTAAGGATCACCTATGTGATGCATGTCAATTAAAAAAATAGGTGAAGTCCTTCTTTCATTTAATTAAGGATCTTAGAAATAGGAAACCATAGGAAGTCCTACACATGGATCTTTTTGGATCGGTTAGTACTGTAAGTTTATGAGGTAGTGTTTTGGGTTTGTAATAGTTAATGAGTTTTTAAGATTCACTTGGGTCAAATTTTTATTTCATAAAAGTAAATCATTTGAGAAATTTAGAAACTTTTATATTTGGATTCTTAGAAAATTAGGACTTAAAATTTTATCAATACAAAGTGATCATGGAGGAGAGTTTGAAAATAAAAATTTTAAAGATTTTTATAGAGAACAAGGAATTGATCACAATTTTTCAGCACCTAGGACCACCCCTTAGCATAATGGGCTTATTAAAAGAAGAATAAAACTTTGATAGAAGCTGTAAGAGCCATGCTAGAAAAATATTCACTTCTAAATATTTTTGGGTTGAAGCAGTTAGTACGGCTTGTTATATTCACAATAGGATGAACATTAGATCCAAGTTGAACAAGACACCCTATGAACTTCATATGGGGATAACACATAACCTTTCACTTTTGCATGAATTTGGATGTAAGATGTTTATTCATAATGATGAAAAATTCCTTTAGAAAAATTTGATGCTAAATATGATGAAGGAAGTTTTCTAGGATATTCTAGTGTTGGCAAATCCTATAGGGTTTTTAACAAAAGAACTTTGGTAGTTAAGGATGCCACGCTTGTAATTTTTGATGAATCTGACACTTTAGAAGAACCAAGGTTGGAAAAAGATCATATTGAAGATATCACCTAAGGAATTGAAAAGATAAATTTGGAAGAGAATGTTGGAGCAAAAAATATTTTGCATTGAGAACGAAAATTGTCTAAGTGTCACCCTAAAGAATTGATTTTAGGTGAACTAGTGAGGGTGTTAGAATTAGGCATGGATTTAGCAAAGAAGTGAACCATTATATTTTTATATCAATGATTGAACCCACTAATATAAATCAAGCACATTTAGATGAATTTTGGATTTTGTCCATGGAAGAAGAATTGAATCAATTTGTTAGAAACGAAGTTTAAGAATTGATTGAAAGGCCTAACGATCAAAGTCTTGTTGGAAATAAGTGGGAGTTCAAGAATAAAATGTATGATTCAGATGTTTTGGTTGGAAAAAAAATAAGATTGGTGGTCAAGGGCTATAATCAAATACAAGGAATTGATTTTGAAGAAACTTTGGCCCCTGTAGTCAGACTTGAATTAATAAGGGTATTGCTTGTCTTTGTCTATTTTAAAATTTTAAATTGTTTCAAATGGATATTAAGAGTTCCTTTCTTAATGGGGTGATACAAGAGATTGTTTATGTTGAGCGACCTCTAGGTTTTGAAAATTTGAAATTCCTAAATCATGTGTTTATATTAAAAAAAGCATTGAATGGACTAAAACATACACCTAGGGCTTGGTATGAAAGGTTAAGCATTTTCATATTTGAAATATCATTTGTGAAAGAAAATATGAACACCAACCTCTTCTTAAAAAGGATAGGAGATGACATACTCATTATTCAAATATATGTTGATGATATCTTGTTTGGATCCACCAATAAAAGTCTTTGTCATGATTTTTCAAAAATTATAAGTAGTGAATTTGAAATGTGTTTGATGAGATACTTGAGTTATTTTATTGGTTTTAGTATAAAATAATATGAGGAAGGAACATTTCTTATCTAGTCGAAGTTTATTAACGACATTCCCAAGAAATATGAAATGGATAATGCTAAACCAATGAGTACACTAAAGAGTTCTTATGTGTAGTTAGATAAGGATCCTAAGGGAAAATCTATTAATAAAAAAAAAATAGAAGAATAATTGGTTTATTTCTTTACTTGACTGCTAGCAGACCAGATTACATGTTTAGTGCTTGTATGTGTGCTAGATTTCAAACTGATCCAACCTGATCCTCCCACTCAACTTCCCATTTACTTTATCGATGCCTCTTTTTGTGCACTTTTTAATTCGGATCAAAGTTCTGAGGGAGAAGAATCTAAGGGAGAAGGAACCCTCGCTCCAACACCTGCACCTACTCCCAGACCCAACTAAAATTTCTATCAAGAAATGGTCCAACATTTTGATAAAATGGAATATCATTTTAATCAATATTTTGATCAAATTGAGAATCACCTAAACTACCATGATGTTAGGTACAATGAAGACATGGGGCTGATCTAAGGTCTATTCGACTCGAACAACACTAGTGTAGCTATGATTAATAGTTAATTTATGATGTTCACTACTCAACCACCTCTAGATCAAGGCCCCTAAAGATATTAGTTGTTACTTTTGTGTTGTACTTGCTATTGAGATTTTTGTATTTATTTTTGAAATGTTTTTAGTGATTTCATATGTTGGTTTCTTCATGTTATTATTCTTCAATTTCTAGAATGATATATTATTTTTATGTGGTTCAAGTATTGAATGGAATGAGGGAATAAAGTTTTGAAATGCATTGAAATTATTCTTCTTAAAATATTTATGTTTTTGGAGACAAATTATTTATAGTTTATTTATAGAATGGAATTTTGAATTACTTTGCTCTACAAATTAATTTTCTTGCAAAATTTAATCTCTTAAAATTTTAAATTATATTATGACTAGATGTAAAGTAGAAGATCAATTTTATGTTCTTATAGACAGGTATTACTTAGCTATAATTTTTGTAGAATAGATGTCTTATTTTTAATTTATTTCTTTTACAATATGTTTATTTTTGTTAATTATTGAAATTTATGTTAAGATTTATTGATATTTGAAAGATCAAAAATATAGAAAGATGCAAAAAGTATGCCAAACTTGAAAAGATGTACAAAATGTGTCACTTGTTTAAAAAGATATGCAATGTTCAAAAAAGTGAAAAGAGGCACAAAATTAGTCCAAACTAAAAAATGTACAAAGAGAGTCATAAACAATTGAAAAGATGCACAATATCGCCAATTGAAAAATTCATTCTTTTCTTTCCTTTATCATTCTATCTCTTATACAAATCCATATAATTGGCAATAGTTTTCACCATTGAATTAAAAACTAATAAATCTTTATTTCATCATTTTTGAAATAATTATTTTTATTTGATTTATCTAGAATGAATAGTGAACCTGGTTGACTTTTCTTATCTAAGTTATTCTTTGATTTAAAATTTGAGTTTTTTATATCATTAGGAAGTTAATGTTGTATTTGCAATTACTTTAAAATCATCTTCTTCATCAATAATTTTGATTTATCCATAACAAATTATCTTTTTAAGAGGTACTTCCGTTTTTGTTGTTGTCAAAAGGGGGAGTCATTAGTTTTTGTTTGATGTTTTCTTTGTTAAATCCATTGGTTGTTGTTCATTAGTTATTTTTTGATGTTTAGTTTGTTTGATGCATTGGTTCTTTGATGTGTTGTTTGATATATGTGTGTATGATTATTTGTAGTGTGATTTTTATTTGATGTGTGTATCATGTTATTGTTTGTAAGTTTGTTGTGTTATTTTTGTTCCTTTTTAATTTGTTATCTTTTTTTAATTTGTTGTTGTGATTTTGATTTTCATTGGAATCCCTTATTTTAAGTTGGTCATTCATTTAGGGGGAGCTTAGGAGAAAAAACGCCTTATATGTTAACTCAAATAATAATTATTTTTTCATCATCAAAAAGTGGGAGATTGTTGTAACTTAGTTTTCAAAACTATGTTTTTTATATCATGTGAGTTTTTGATGATACCAAAATATTATTTTATTTTTTACTATTTTCCTAACATATATTAGATAAATTTTGTTTATGTTGTATGTGTGTACTAATATTTCATGAAAATCATATTCTATACTGCCGAAGACTTTAAGACAAATTCAATTAGGGTTTCTAGTAATTGAAGTCTATAATTTTTCTATTTTTCTTGAGTCTTAGAGAGTGTGATTATAATTGGATAACCATGCACAAATACATTAGGGGATTGAGTCAAAACTTTTATTTTTTAAAACTAATCATATTGTATGATTCTTGAATCATACTAGATGATTTGACTTGAAAGTTCCTCCAAAATGAAGTTAATCAAATCATATCTTAGAAATTAATTTTTGAACTATTCCTAATGTATGAAGTTGGATTCATAGAGATGATGTCTAGAGTATGAAATAGATACGTACCAGTTCATCCCAAATAAACTCACCATTTTTTGAAATGATCGTACTGTACGAAGTGGAGTTCATATAGACGATATCTAAAGAATGAAATGAGTGCGTACCAATTCATCCCATTCGAACAGGTAAATTTTTTGAAGTATTCATATTGTACAAAATTTAATTCATGTAGATAACATCCTAAGTATGAAATGGGTTCGTCCATGTTTGTACCATACAAAGCATGATTTTATTTAATAGCTTGTACTATATGATGTGGGGTTCATATAGATGATGACCATTATACGAAATGGGTTTGTACATAATTGTATTGAATAAATGTGTTCAGTTTTTAACTGTTTGTTATATACAATGTCAGTTCATACATATGACTAATAGAGTATGAAATCAAGTTCGTACAAGATCATACATGGATTTTTGAACTGTTCATACATACAAAGTATGATTATACCATATGATCCAAGTACATTCAACATGAAATTTTTAGTTTTCTTGATATTTTTTATTTTCCTTCATATATAAGAATCCTAAAAACTTACTATCCAACTTCTTCTATGAATTTTTTCTAAGGAGTGATAGAGAGAGTTTTTAGGAGTGAGAGTTGAGATATCTTGCAAGTGGTGTCCAATGGTGAGGATCTCTTTGTATGATCTTTAAATATCTACCCTACTTTTTTATACACTCTTGAGAGAAGATCTTTGGAGGAGATCCGGTACTCTGTTGTCACCAGGAGGGTAAGAAAGGATGTCGGTACTCTATCGTCACTAGGAGGCCAAGAAAGGATGTTAGTATTTTTCCATCACTAGGAGGGTGTGAAAGGTTGTCAGTACTCTTCCATCACCAGGAGGGTGAGAAAGGAATTTGGTTCTCTTCCATCACCAGGAGGGTAAGAAAGGATGTCAGTACTTTACTGCACCAGAATTGGTGGAAGAGAGCTTGTTGTAAGGGCTTCTCCTCCTTGCTTTGGGAGCAAAAGGAGAGTCACTTTGGTATAGTGGAATACTTGAAGAAGTATTCATGGAGTGGAAGTATGTCTGGTTGGACCGAACCACTATAAAAGTTGGTGTTCTTCTGTCTTTATTTTTACTGCATTTTAAATTTATGCACAATTACTTTTAGTGGTTGAAAAATTACTTTGAGAAAACTTATTATTGTGCTAAAAATTTTAATTCAATTTTTTAAATTACCAATTCACCTCCCTCTTAGTTTTCCTTAGGACAAATCTATTAGGTCTAACAAACTATTCGATCTTTCAATAATTACACCAATATTAGTTTTCGCATATGGATTTGCATGATGTCTATGAAACATATAAGAAGAATTTTAATTTGATATTGTACTTGATGGGACTTTATAATGAGCTTGTGATTTCATGAATAAATCTAATCTTTCTTTTATTAGAATATTTTATCTTTCAAATTTACAAACAAGTAAAGAATGATCTTGTAAAGAACTATTTTTATTTTTTAAATCAACAAATTTATTTTTTAAATCATTAAAATACATATTTAAGTTTTTATGCTCTTTTTCTAAAATATTATTTTTTTCTTTTTAATTTTTTACATTCAATAACTAATTCATTAAAAGCATCATCTAATTCTTCATAAGATATATCATTACATACCTCTTGAGAATCACAATCTGATTCTCTTCCTACTAGAAGGCAAATGTTTGCCTCTTCATTTCATGAACTTGATTTATTTGAATTTGGGTTGGCCCATAGAGTCTTCTTCTTCTTTTTGAAATGTTTATTTTCTTTCTTGTTACTCTTTCTCTCTACATCTATCTCTTTCTTCTTTTAAATCAATAAGATATGGACAATCTCCTCTTATATGTGTAGGCTTCTTGCAATGGTAACAAATAATCCCTTCTTCTGTGAGAAATTTCTTAGTGAGAAATTTATAATTTTTGGATCTCTTATACCTTTGATTTTTCTTCCTTAGTAAGCTTCCAAGTCTTCTTGAAATCATGTCCACCTCATCGCTATCTTTGTTAGAGTTTGTTGAACTAGGTTCATTATTAACATGAACCTATAAGGAAATATTTTTACCTTTCTCTTTCTCTTTCTTAGAATGGCTATCCAATTTATCCCTTTGACACCACACAATCTTTTTGAAAAGGATAAAGAAAAATAGATGCATGAAATGAAAATAAGAGGCACAATATTTTTATATGGTTCGGCCCAAATTCCAATTCGACTTACATCCACGCTAGCCAACTCTCATGCTAGAATTTCCTAATCCCAGGATTTCCTTGCATACCTCACTTCTTTAAATTAAGGACTTTACAACCTAAGCACTCTCATACACTAGTGAGTACAACCCAATCTAATTATAATTTAAACATCACTAAGCCAAATGTCTTAGATCAAGAAAATAAAAAATTTAATTTGATGTAAATATTACAAGCTCAAATTATCTTGCAATAAAATGTCCCAAATATTTGAGGTGATCTTACAAATTAATTTTAATCACCTCACTACATGCAAATGGAATGTTAAATTTTCTCACTTTAAGATAGATTTATATTTTCATAAAAATATGAATAATATTTACAATAAAAAATTTTCTTTCTAATTTAAACTTTAACTCATCAAATCAAAAATTGAATTAGATTTTAAATGTAAATCTATGCCACATAAAAGAAAATAAAAAGACTTATTTTGCAAACTTTATGGATTTAAAAGATGTAACATAGAAAACTTAATATAACATTCTCAACTAGTATTTCACCAAATAATAAATATTTTCTTGAAAATATATATGCTGAAAACTAAAAGAATAGTAAGTAAAAATTTAGTGAAAGAAAGCAAACTTAAGAACTCCAAGAGATGTTATATGATTCAATGTGTTGAAGCTTTCGTACCAAGAATTCGATTTCACAAGTGAATAGAGCTCTTGAAATGAAAATCAAAGTTTCTCCTCTCAAAAATTAGCATGTAAAGAAGAATGGTAGAATTGCTGGAATTTTCTTTTTTGTGCAGTCCTTACATGAAAAGGAAGAGGGGTATTTAAAGGGAAAGGGTAAATAAAGTCAAATATGAATAAAACTATTAATCTAATGTTAATTTATCAACAAATAATGTTATATTTGATCAAGAATTTATTTTTGTGAAATAGAAATAAGTTTCAAATGGCTATAAAATGTCTATTCACATGGGAAAGTAAAATACGTCTTCATATACATCCAAAATAAAGCAAAAATGGCTACCAAACAAATTATATTAAAATCAATTAATGTTTAGAAATTCATTATAATTTCTAATGGGATCTAAATGAGTCATATAACCAATCAATTTATCTACATAATCAAAAGAATATAATGAAATAAAAATTAAACTATGGTTCCATCGAAATTATATCATATTCAAAAAAATAAAAAAACATATCACATTTTTAAGTATTTAAGGATATATTGTATATTCATATAATAATATGATGTAGTTTAGATAAAATTTATCATACATAAATAAATTGATGTGAAATAAGTTAATTTAAAATAAATAAATAATAAATGTTTTACCACATAATCTTATTATACTACCAAAAAATATCTTTTAATGACATATGTATTAAGACATTTTTAATTAACTGTCTTTAAAAATATTTATTAGGATTATTCTAATTTTGTGCTAATAGGGAGATTTGGCACTAAGAGAGTGATTTGGAACAAAGAGAGGCATCATGCGAATAAATTTTTGTTCCCGCTTCTTATTCTTTCATCCAGTGCATATTCAAATCAATTCACCTTCAGTGTGCGTTCTCTTTATCTTCCATTCCTAGTCGATCGACGACAAGCTTTTTGGCCTTCCTTTTTATAGATCACTTTTGATCTATGCCCCCATCCTTTCTAGGCTTTCTTTCGGGACCTTCATAAATCACTTTGAATCATTAGCGTCAGAGGAATAGGACGATGGCTAGAAGGAATCACTCTGTTCTTGCAAGATTTGGGAATTTTCCATTACTGCGATCCTATAAAACAAGAATAGAACTAAGGTTAGAAACTTCTCATTCAATCTTTTTATTTATTTGTTCTTTGCCTTGGCTCAAATTCAATCTTTTTTTATTTGGAAGACCCCCACAAAGGCACTGACCCTTAACCCCGTGACCTATTTGGGCTAGGCAAATCTCATCAGGGGGTGCTGCCCCCTTGAACCCCCAGCCATATAATAGTTTAAAAGACAAATTTTGAAAATTTGAACTTAATTAAAACTTACTATTTAACTTGAATGTCTTCATTTTGTGCTACTACAAAGAAGGCAAGAAATGTTATCTTACATCTCTTCTTAAATTGTCATAAAATTCACTTTAAACAAATTTAATGCAAGCCATGAATGTAAAAACATTACTTTGTTAAAGTTTTCAACATGATGGAGACTTGAAGTATAAAAGAAGATCTAACACTGCTAAAACACTTTTACCTTTAAGAAATTATTAGTGATTTACATATACAAACAGTCTTAAATAATTCATTTATCACGTAAGATAACAATTGAATAAGCTTTACATTTGACAGTAAAAGGTAAATCAGACATAGTTATAAAGTATTAGAATAAGGTTGTAATGAAAACCTTACATATAAAGTATTACATAATTTTTGAAGGATATCTCTTGCAAACTCTGGAAGTCAAGATTCTATGTGATTTGTGGATTCATCAATAAGTAGATAAGTTTTTGAGACTCTAAAAATACCACCATCCCCCTATATTTTTCCACAAACAAAGCCATAGGTTCAAAGAGACAAAAGTGCAATGGTCTTATTTCTCCTCTAAGCCCACAGTTCCAACTTCTACTCACAGTTTCCTCAAATACTCTCCCATTTTTTACTTCCCTCTCACTCGAACCTATGATGTACTTTATATGCATATACAAAGACTTGAAATTTTAAAATATTTGATGTTAGCTCTCCTTTCCAAAATGATGTCTTCTTATTATCTTCTTCCCACAAATAATATAAAAAGAAAAAAAAAGACTTCATAAGTCCTTTGATTTAGTAAAAGGATTGTAAATCCAACAATTAAAAGAAAAGCTTGTTTCTTTAAGATGAAGAAAAATAAATTCACTCTAAATATTTTTTTACTCCTTAGTTAATCATTTGTCGATTTATAATGCAAATCAAAGAGTCTACTTTCCACCAATTGAATATGCATCCACTAGCTCCCCTGGTTTCTAATATTCATTTCTACTTTGCTATATAAAGGATCTAATATGAAAATGGATAGAAGTTGGATGTATTGTTCAAGGAGTAACGTAGCCTTTAAAGTGGTTAAAATCTTTTTAAATTTTGCATTCCGTAATGGAAGTTCGAGTGGAATGATACTATGCCCATGTAGAGAGAATGAAATGGCATTTTTAGGACAAGAGATGATGTTTAAGCTCATTTATTTTGGAGAGGATTCAAACTTGGATATTACAATTGGACAACTCAAGGAGAAATTTCATCTAGAAATGACATTGGATCACATTCCCTTATGGGTAATGATGTTAATGATGAAATAGAAGGGTTATTAAATGATACATTTTGGTTTGAAGGAATACTACAAATGAACAAGATGAAATTATTAAACCAAATGCAGATGCTGCAAAGTTTTATAAGTTGATAAGTGACTCACAACAAGAATTATTTCCTGCTATAAAAAGTTCTAAAAACTTGATTTTCTTGTTAGGCTACTTCAACTTAAATGCATTGGGAGTTGGACTCATAAATCATTTACTATGTTTCTTGACTTGTTAAGGGAAGGAATTGAAGATATTTGTCTACCAAGATACGAGTCAAAGAAGATTATTTAAGATTTAGGCTTAAGTTTTAAAAAATATGATGCTTGTCACAATGATTGCTTTTTATATCGGGGTCATAAATTTAAGAATGAATGTGATATTTGTAATGAGTCAAGATGAATTTTAGAACATAGCACTTCAAAAGATATGCCAACAAAAAAAAAAAAAAAAAGGTCGCAGGAAAAGTCATGTAGCACTTTCCATTATCATTAAGATTATAGAGATTATTCATGTCATCTAATACTGCATAGTATATGATATGGCATAAAGAAGATCATATAAAAGATGGTTGCATGAGGCATCCCACTAACTCTCCATCTTAGCAACACTTAGACTACCAGGTTAAATTTTTTGCTAAAGATCCTAAAAATTTATGATTATGTTTAGCATTAGATGGATTTAATCCATTTGGGACAATGTCTTCAACTCATAGTACTTGCCTATTATATTGAATTCATATAATTTTCCCCCTAAATTGTGTATGAAACTATAATACATGATGCTTACTTTTCTTATTTCAGGGCTAACTCAACCTGGAAATGATATTGATGTTTATTTTCAATCACTAGTGGCTAAGTTACAAGAATTATGGGAAACTGGTTTACAAACTTATGATCCACATTGTAAGGAGAATTTTCAAATGTGAGCTGTATTATTATGGACTGTAATTGATTTTCCATGTTATGAGCAAGTAGTAGTGGATAATAGAAAATGATTTTTGGGCATTGATTTTAGGAGAGAAGTAGAGAGAGAAGTTCCACAATTTTAGGAAGAATTTGGAAGAAGATCTTGAAGAATTCGTTTGGCATTGATTGGAGATGGAAGAAGGTGGCTGGTCATCCAATGATGACCGGAACACCAAAAATTTGCTATCTACCGCGAGTCCATTCACGTTGGATTCAAAAGGTAGAGTCTCCTTAAATCGAATCTCTTCTTTTCGGATTTTGGAATCCCCTCTTGTCATTGAAGAGGGAGGCTTAAAGGCTAATGATAAACCTTTGCCGATTTTAGGCAAAGGGAAGGAAATTATTTTGGTTTTTGATAATCCTAAACCTTTGAAGGTTTCCATTGGTGGAGCAAATGTCATTGAAGCATCTTCTTCAAAAGGTAGTTTTGCTGAAATTGTGAAGAAGGACATGGTTATTCCAATTACTTATCCAAAATTGGATAACTCTAATGTGTGGACTAAAAAACCTCACATTAAAATAAAATTAAGTGAAATTCCTGAAATTTTGGGAGAGGAAAATGTTGTCATCTTGGACAAGGAAAAGGAATTATCTAATGTTCAAATCTTGAACAATTCCTTGGCTGTTAAAATTCTTAGAAAAAATTTTCCTTTTTCTAAGTGTTCATTGGAATTAAGAAAGCAATGGTCTAAATTTGGTAGTTTTCATATTACATTGCTTGGCCTTGATTGGCTACTTTGTTCTTTTCAAACTCATGAAGCCATGGAGGGAGTCCTTAATGGGGGACCCTGGCTAGTAGGGGGTTTTGTGGTTGGCTTAGACATTTGGTCTCTAACCTTCTCTCCTTATTCTTTGAATGGAATTTCTTCTCCAATATGGGTTCGTCTTCCACATTTACCTTTACATTGTTGGGATGAAGCCAATGTCACTAGAATTGTTTCTAGGATTGGAACTCCTCTTTTATTGGATGGTAATATGTTTAGATGGGGGAGGAGAGAATATGCTAGAGCTTTCATCCGAGTCAATTTGGATTCTAAAATCCCTGCTGGAACTTGGGTAGAAGGTGTTCATGGTAGATTTTTTTAGAAATTTGAGTATGAAAATCTATCTTCTATTTGCTTTAATTGTGGGAAAATCGGACATATTGATTCCATGTGTCAAATTCAGCTCAAAATCAAAATCCTATTGTCAAAGAGGTCCTCAAAAATTCAGTTCATCATGATAATACATTGGGACCTTGGATGCACGTTAAATTCAAAAATAAGAGAAGAGCTTTTTCAGATTTAAAGAAGGCTTCTACCATGGACAAACCAAAAGCTGTTGGTGTTATTTCCATGGTAAATGTTGAAGATGGAGGATTACCAAAATATGCTGTTACGGAATTCCAGATGGCTGCATAAAACATGGTAGAAGATGAAGATCATCCCAACAACAATTTGAATTCAAATTATAAATTCAAAATTCGGAATCTGTGGATGAAAGAGTGGAAGTTAGAGCTAAAGCTGTTGCTGAAAATCAGGACAATATAGAGCATCCCGTGAATGGAAATTGCTCCATTTTGGGATTTCAAAATTCAGAATTTGAAATCCCACATATCATGGAGGTAGCTAAGGTTGTTGAGGAGGTTTATCTAGATTGTTTTATATCAAATTCAGTTGGACTAAATGATGTTAGTCCAACGGGTTTGCCTAATTTAGTTGAGGTTTTGAAAATTCAAAACCCACTTAATATGGAGGCAATCAAGGAAAAAATAGAGAAAGAACAAATTTTGGATTTGGCTACTTCTAAGGCTGCAAACATTCAAAGTTTAGAATTGACTCCTACAAAGGCCATCGAGACTCCTAAAATTGCTGAATTTTTTGGAGAAAAAAATTCAGCTTTGGATACATTATCTACTTTGACGGCAGATGTTAATAGTAATGGTATCATTGACTCTTCTTCTACTCCATTAGCTGTTAGCTTGAAATTCAAAAAAACTATTCTTAAGAAAGATAAAAACTTTTTTAAGAATAATGTTACACCCGGAGCAAAGCATGTTTTATTCAAAGAACTTAAAGGATTGGGTCCGGTGAAAGAATTTCCTAGAAGGAAATTGGCTAAACACAAGGAGAAGAATGTTTTTAAAGGTTCTTCTTCCTTTATATCCCATTAATATGAAAAAGGATTCTTCAGTGGATAGCAACAATAGAGAGATGCTTTTGAAGATGGAACACAAGGTCTTCAAGTTTGGCAAAGACTTACTAAAGTTATGGAATTTTTCATTGAAATGTATTTTCATTATTAGTTTTTATTTTCTTTCCCTTCCTTTAATTTGTTATTTTAAATTTTGCTTAATTATTTATGTGATGTTTACTATTTCTTATTCTCTAACTGGATGGGAACTCTGGGATACTAATCAACCCTCGAGTTATTTTATAACTTGGTATCCCCTGCATCTCAACAGTTTCAAAATAGGTTATAGTGGACTTCATTACAATTATAATAAGTTTAAAATAACAAATTTAAGTTTTAATAAGATACTTTCATGTTGAAAAAGGTATCATTAGCTTCTTTTGCTTAGTTTGTATTAGGTTTACTTCTTTTTCTTCTTAATTGCAATTTTTGCATCTTCTCAAAAAAAAAAAAAAAAAAAAAAAAAAAAAAAAAAAAAAAAAAAAAGAAGTTTGCATGCCCTTTTTGTCAGGAGAATACATGTTATGAGTGGTTACATTTTAGTTGTAAGAGATGTTATATGGGACATCAGAGGTTCATAGGTCATGATCATCCACCACATGTTAGAAAATATACTCAATCTTTTAATGGTTGTGAAGAGCATGGGATAATACCACCACATGTTAATGGATCCAAAATTATTGAAATGTTATGAAGTATAAATATGAAGTTTGGAAAGAAAACACCTACTAATCCTAATTTTCCTTATAATTAGAAGAAGTTTAGTATATTTTTCAAGTTGCTATAATGAAAAAAAAAAACCTTTTATAACATAACTTAGTGTTATGCATATTAATAAAAATGTATGTGATAAGCTTTTGGGTACACTATTATATGATGAAAGACAAAAGATCTTTTCAATGACTATAAAGACATGGAGAAAATGGAAATATGCCCTACATTGAACCCTTGTTGTAATTCATCTGGACATACTTATTTACCTACCTCATGCTTTACTAAGAAGAAAAAAGAAAATAAATCTTCTATAAAGTCTTAAATAGTATTAAAGTGCCAAATGGATATGCATCTATTATTTCAAGATTAGTGCAACTGAAACCACTAAAAATACTTGGATTAAAGAGCCATGATCATCACATAATAATGCAATAATTTCTTTCATTATACTTAAGATGAGTCTTACCTAAGTCTATTTGCTCTTCTCTAATTTGACTGAGTCATTATTTTCAAGGCTTGTGCTCTAAAGTTCTCCCAATTAAGCTTCATAGATATGAAAAAGAAATCAAAATTACACTTTGTCAGCTTGAAAAGATATTTCCTCCCGCTTGTTTTGATATTATGGTGCATTTGACAATTCACTTGGCCACCAAGGAAAGGATTGGAGGTCAAGTACATTATCATTGGATGTATACTATTGAGAGGTTAGTAATTATTTCATGTATAATTATTTTTTTTATCTTATGACTTTAATAAAAAAATGATTTCATCTATCAATCAATTTTTTTTTATTTTTGAGGAAGTTAAAGTCATATGTTCAAAATAAAAGTCGTCTAGAGGGATCAATTGCATAAGGCTATATTGTGGAGGAATGTTTAACATTTTGCTCTTTATATTTTACTCAACATGTGGAAATAAGGCATAATCAACTTGGAAGAAATGAATTGGATGAGAATGATCTGAATGAAGGACTTAATTTCTTTGTAACAAATATAATTGAATTGGACTACACAATAGAGTAAAGTGTTGTTTTATTTGAATGTGATTGGGTTTCTAAAGGAGACGAAGGGAGGATGAGGATGGCTTCGTCTTGACTAATTTCAATAAAATTAAATAACATCAAGAACCTTTTGTGCTTTCTTCTCAAGTTCAACAAGTTTTTTATGAGGAAGATCCGGTTTATCCTACATGGCATATTGTTGTTACAATATCACCAAGAAATAATATTGATGACATTCACACAAACACTGATGTTGATGACTACTTACAAAGTGAGACTTCCACTCAGTAGTATTTTATTGATGATGAAGTTCAATGGACTAGAGATGAAGTTGGAGGCATTTTACTAGTGTAATTGATTTGTGTACTATTTATTTTGTAATGTAAAAATATTTTTTTGATACTTATATCATTAGAACTTTATATCAATATTATTTTTATGTAACATTTTTTGGTTTTATGTGTTTCTTATGTGTGTTTTTCTAACGGTTGCATTTAATTATGATGTAGTGAACCTTATAATTTATATGAACTTTTCGCCATAGAATATGTGAGAAACATGGGTTAAAAATTGTATTATTTATCTTATATTATACTCTACTCACATATATGTTCTATAATGATTTTTAAAGAAATGGCACCACACGTCGGAAAAAATGTTAGAAATACAAGATGTAGACAACAAACTAAAGTTGAAATAGATGTTCCAATAAATACCATTAAAAATTCCATTGTAGGTTTGCCTCTTATTTAAGATAATATCAAAACATTCTATGCTTATTTTACATTTGTACTTATCTTACTTACATGATATTATTTTTAAGAATTTTTTTCTTAGCAGGTAGAAGCAATGAAGAGAAAAAATGAAAAAAAAAAGTAAAACCTATATGTGTAGTATTTGGGGATATCATGCTACCCAACATGGCGGAGAATGAGTTATTGTTAGTTTTAATAGAATGAGTTATTGTTAATCTTAATAAATATGGTCAACCCATTAGACAAAAATAAATCCTCATTTGTTGAGTTTTAAGGAACTATTGCTCAAAATGGGAAATATGCACCTATTGATATCAGAAGTTGGGATAAAATACCAAAATCTTAAAAAAAATGTTAGAAGTTGTTCAAGTATTTATCTTCATAATATCCTTATTTATTTTGTTTGATTTTAGTTTCATATATATTAATTGTAGTATTTTTATATAATAATAAATATTTTATTTTTTCAGGAGAAATTTGAGATTCCCCATTGTAGTGATGTATGGGTTCTTCAATAAATTGGGAAGAAATGGAGGAATTGGAAAGCAGACATTAAATCTCGATATTATTATCCAAATGTCTATAGTATTACAATTATGTAATGTGTTAAAAAGGATACTCAAAGATCAATGGAAAAATCTTCTATCATATTGAAATTTAGAAGAATCAAAGGTATATTATCATAGATTTTAAATTTTAAAGTATTATTCATGTTACATTTTTTAGTAATTTGTATTTTTGTTCAATATATAAGTGAGTGAAATAATAAAAGTAGGTCAAAAAAAGGTTTTATGAACATAACTGGAAAAAGGAGTTTTGGTCAAGTGCATGAAGCTTAGGTAAATTTAATATGTTTATACATGTTTACGTCAGTGTGTATGTTATAGTCAAATTTTGAGTTCAATTTTTTTAAAATTAACTTTTACAATATATATTTAATTTTTTAGGAGAAAGGCATAGGTCGCTCACCAAAGAGAGTTAGAATGTTTGGAAAGTGTTACAAAAAAGAATGAATTTCTAATAGTCTTATGGATTCTGAAGCTTTGGTAAATCCTAATAATAAATATTTAATAAATTAATTATAAAGTATACAAAAGTTTATGTTAAAGAGTTAATAGTAATTATATTTAGGAAAAAAACAAAGGAAATAAGAAGTCGAGGATCTAAAACAGAAGATGTTGGAAGAGATGATATTTCTCAAAGGTTCTTCAGAATGATAAGGGTAGCAAAGTTCACATGTATAGACATGATTAAGATGAAGAACTTGTGGAATATAAACATATTCTACCTTGACCGAACACCAATGAGACTTTGGCCAATGGATAGGATTCATATCGCTTATGCCTATGATTGTGCCCATGTATCTGAAAGAAGATAAAATAACTATGATCAAATATGAACCCTTCAATGTGTAATTCTACATGTTAAATAAATGATAACAAAACATTCTTTAGTTTTTAGAGTGCATTCCAGAGTGGGAGGAGAAATAAAATATGAAGCAATGTTTTTACATACAATAAAGGGCATTTGCAAAGTTATAACTTGTTGCAAATATGTGTTTATGGATTATACTTTTGATGATAGCAAACATTTATGATTTTCTATGATTGCCTTGCCTACTAACTTTTTAGGTCCACAAGATCGAGTGCAACTCAAGCCAGCTCAAAATTGGGTAGATTTAGGTTGAGTCAAGTCTGTAGTTTTTCCTTTCTTGAGTCAATTATAAAAGTAGTTCCTGATGCTAAGTAACCTTGCACACACACACTTAAGGTTTTTTTTATTATTTTCTATTTTGAGTACATCATCCTGGATGATGTCCATATCGGCCAGGATGAGCCAACTAAAAATAGAAAACCTAATTAGGGCATCTTAGTTAAGCAGCCATCATTAAGCACATCATCCTGGACGATCCATGTATGTGTTAGGAAGATAGGATCAAATCAGAAAGAATCAACCGCCAAATCTACTTTGGTAAGATTTATTTTTTAACATCGGCTAAGCCGATCCATTATATTGGCCCGGATGATTTACACAATCATATCTAAATTAATCTGGTAATTAAGGAAAGTAATTATGGATTGATTGATATGATCACATCATCCTGGATGATCGCAGTATCGTCTGGAATGATCAGTTCAAAAAACCTTGATTTCTCCTGAATGATCAACATCGGCCAGCTCATGTTCTGAGCGATATTCTAGATAATTTTCCTCGATTTTGAACTAATCATCCAGGACGATCATAAGATCGGCCCGAATGATCAAGCTAATTTTGAAACGTCCAGACCTCTCTTTCGAGCGATTGTCTGGCCAATAGTCTGAGATTTGAACTAATCGTTCAGAATGATATTTTATCGTCCTGGTCGATATGAATAAATTTCTTCTGTTCATCCTAGATTGTCCCGGCTGATTAGGCTTAAATTACATTGATCTACATGATGATATTTATATCATCCTTGACGATAATGTCGGTTCTTGAAAATCTATTTAAAGGAACAAATTTATTCTCATGCTAAGGACTTTGAGTGCTGCTGTCTTGACCAGAGAGAGCCTAGGGAGAGGGAGAGAGAGATAGAGAGAGAGAGAGAGAGGAACTTGTGAGGGGAGGTTTGTGAGAGGTTTCACAAAGGTTGTTCCAAGCAAGGTTCCAAGTCATCTTCTGCATTCTTCATCCTTAATCCTTGGGAGATTCTTGGGAGGTCTACTTCAACAATTGGTCTGGGTTCTCTGCCAGCTTCAAGAGGAAGCAAAAGGAGACGGTTCTCTACCACACCGAGGTTGGTGAAAAGGAGTCTGTTGTAAAGGCTTCTCTGCCTAGCTGTGGGAGCTAACAGAGAGACCCTTAGTTAGTGCAATACTCTGAGGGTGCCTTCGAGGAGTGGACGTAGGTCAAGGTTTGACCGAACCACTAGAAATCTGGTATGTTCTTTCTTTGTTTCTGCTTCCGCATTTAATTTTTCATACTTTTAATTTTCGTGGTGGTGAACTTGGTTTGAGTTTTGTGCTTTGATTTAAGAATTTTTAAATTACCAATTCACCCCCCCTCTTGGTTAGCTTTGGGCTGATTCACAGGGCTTAACATCCCTAACGAACTTTCAAGTGGTATAAGAGCTGGATTCATAAAAACTATGTTTGAAATTTTTTTGAATTTTGATCCATGGCTAACAATGGAAATCACAATATAACAGAAGGATATTCAATTACACGACCACCTTTGTTTGATAATCTTCCTTTTGATTTTTAGAAAACTCATATGTCTACTTTTTTATAATTGATTGACTATCGTATGTGGATGCTTATTAAAGAAGGTTATTCTCCACCTTCTCGTGAACTTAATAGAATTAAAATTGAAGTAACTTTCACTGAATGGACCTTTGATGAATAAGATCTTGCACAACTTAATGCAAAATATTTGAACTGCTTTTTCTGTGCTTTAAAATCAGAAGATTACATGCCTGTTTCTACTTGCTATACTGGTAAAGAAATTTGGGATAAATTGTGTATCACCTAAGAAGGCACTAATGAAGTTAAGCAATCCCATTTGAATATTATCATGCATGATTTTGAACTTTTTTGTATGAAATCTTCTGAATCGATTTTTGAAATGTATACAATGTTTACGCAGATTGTTACTTCATTGCATGCATTAGGAAGAGAGCTTACGAACTATGAAAAAGTCAATAAAATTTTAAGATGCATGTCTTCTTCTTTTGATGCTAAAATCACAGCAATTTCTGAATCTAAAGATTTAAATATATATTCAAAAAAATCTTGAACCAAAAAAATCTTGATGCAGGTGAAAGAAGGAAGGAGAAAATGGTGGCACTAAAACCAAACGACTCAAACACTGACTCTTCGAGGTCTAAAAGTGATGTTGCCTTAAGTACGAGTCAATTTAAGAGTTTTCTATGGAAGAAGCACAAGCATCATCAATAGTGGAATAAAGGTAAGGGCAACAAAATTTTAAGAATTCTAATGATACAATTTATTTTGAATGTAGGAAGCCTGGACACGTTAAAGCTGATTGTTCTATGCTTAAGGCTGACCCAAGCAAACAGAAGGGTGAGGAGAAACCAAGCTTCAAAATGGACAAAAGCAAGAAGCGGTTCCAAAAGGCTTTCTGGGCAGACTCTGCATCAGACTCCTTGGAAACTGAAGCAGAAGAGGAGAACAAATTTGTGCTTAATGGCTAACGATCATTTTGGTCAAAGTGACCAAGAAGAGGTATGTGAACCAACTTATGATCAATTATTGGAAATTTGTGAATACATGCATGCATCATATAAAAAACTCAAAAAATCTCATGCTAGTCTAAAAGTGGAATTTTTAAATTTACAAAAGGAGTATGAAAATCTTGTAAAAGATCACTCCCAAATTGATAGCAATCACATGATTTTACTTGATGAGTTTGATGCATTAAACAAAAAGCATGCTGAATTATCTATGCACATGATTCCTTAAAATCATCACATGCTGAAGTAGAAAAAGAGTTTAAAAAATTAGAAAATTTCAAAACCTTTAAAAATAAAAAAATCTTTATTTCATGCAAGGAAACATCACCATAGATTAGTGCATCCTTTTCCTAGAATAAAATGTTTTTCATGTGGCATGTTAGGACACATAGCACACACTTGCACCATTCACCGTAGTACACATTAGGTATGGAGACCCAAGTTGTATGATTCATAGCATAGCACACATGCATTACATTCAACTTTCCATAAGAAGGAACCCAAACATGTTTGGGTTCCTAAATCTGATGTTTGATAATTTTGCAGGAATGCTTTCACTAAAGGCCTCGTGAGAACATATGGTACCTAGATAGTGGAAGCTCTTAACATATGACTGGAGACGCTAATCAATTCATTTTGTTGGAGACCAGGACAAGAGGCAAGGTTACTCTTGGAGACAACACCACCAAGAAAGTGGTAGGCTCAGGTATAATTGATAATTCCAAGAACCTTTTGATTGAAAATGTTTTTCTTGAACATGGATTGAAACACAACCTACTCAGCATCAGTCAGCTTTGCGACAAGGGCTTCATCATAAATTTTTTGGCAAATTCATGCATTATAAGCTTAAATAATAACACTATTTTGTAGGGAAAATGGATCAACAATATTTACATGCTTGATTTAAATAACATTGAATGCGCTGCTTCATTTTTCTTAAAAACCACTTTTGATGATTCATGGTTGTGGCACAGGAGATTATGTCATGCCAGTATGAGAACCATTAGGAAAGTGACCTAGAAAAACCTAGTTAGAGTTATCCCCAAGCTTAAATTTTCAAAAGAACACCTTTGTGATGCCTGCCAATTAGGAAAGCAAGTCCACTCCACTTTTCAGCCCATTAAGAACATTAGCACTAGACCTTTAGAAGTCCTTCACATGGATTTGTTTGGACCCATTAGCACTGCCAGCTTGGGAGGGAAAGTCTTTGGTTTTATGATTATCGATGACTACTCGAGGTTCACTTGGATTAGATTTCTGTCACACAAAAATAAGTCTTTTGATGAGTTTAGAGCCTTCTTCACCTGGATTCCAAAAAAGATTAGTTGTGAGATCTTTACCATCCATAGTGACCATGGGGGAGAGTTTGAAAATGAGAGATTTGGAGATTTTTGTGAGAACAAGGGGATTAGCCACAACTTCTCAACTTCTAGGACCCCTCAGCAAAATGGGGTAGCTGAAAGGAAGAACCGGACCTTAGTGGAAGCCGCTAGATCCATGCTTGTTGAGTATTCACTTTCAAAATACTTTTCGGTTGAAGCGGTTAACACAGCTTGCTATGTGTTGAATAGGGTGAATGTTAGAGCCAAATTAGATAAGACATCCTACGAGATCCTTAAGGGTAGGACACCCAATCTTTCCCACCTTCATATCTTTGGTTGTAAGGTTTTCATTCATAATAATGGGAAGTCTCACTTAGGAAAATTTGACCCAAAATCTGATGAAGGAGTATTTTTAGGATATTCTAGTATTGGGAAGTCTTTTAGGGTGTTTAATAAGAGGACTTTGGTGGTGGAGAAAATTACTCATGTAGTGTTTGATGAGTCTGATCCTAGAAAGCCTAAAGTTGAGGATGAGGATGATTTTAGAGAGATTACCACTGGAGTAGAGAATTTGGAGAAGAGGGTAGAGAACCAAAATACTGAAGGAGTTGGAGAGGTTACCCAAGGAGTAGAAAATGTAGATATGGAGGAAAGGGTTGAACCTTCACACACTTTGCCAAACTATGTGAGATATTCTTCAAATCACCCTAAAAATCTTATCTTAGGTGACCCTTCTGATGGAGTTAGTACTAGACATAGACTTAAGAATGAAGTGAACCACTCTGCCTTTATATAATTGGTTGAACCCACCAACATAAACCAAGCCCTTTCTGATGAGTTTTGGATCTTAGCCATGCAAGAGGAATTGAACCAATTTGTTAGGAATGATGTTTGGGAGCTTGTTGAAAGGCCTAAGGGACAAAGTGTAGTTGGAACCAAGCGGGTCTTTAAGAATATGATGAATGATTCTGGTGTGGTGGTTAGGAATAAGGCAAGATTAGTGGCTAAGGGGTACAACCAAATATAAGGAATGGACTTTGAGGAGACATTTTCCCCTGTAGCTAGATTGGAAGCTATTAGAGTGCTATTAGCCTTTGTCTATTATAAGGGATTTAAGCTTTTTTGAAATGGACATTAAGAGTGCCTTTTTTAAATAGGGTAATAAAAGAAGATGTATTTGTAGAACAACCCCCAGGTTTTGAGAGTTCCCAATTTCCAAATCATGTTTTCAAATTAAAAAAGGCCTTATATGGATTAAAGCAGGCACCCAGAGCTTTGTATGAGAGGCTTAGCACATTTTTACTAGAGAGGGAGTCTGTTAAGGGGAGCGTAGACACCACCCTTTTCTTGAGGAAATTAGGACATGATTTACTCATTGTTTAGATCTATGTCGATGATATACTTTTTGGATCTTCTGATAAAAGGCTATTTGATGATTTTTCTAAAATAATGAGTAAGGAGTTTAAGATGAGTATGATGGGAGAATTGTCCTACTTTTTGGGGTTTAGCTTTAGACAATTGGATGATGGAACGTTTCTAAGCCAAACAAAATATATAAATGATATCTTGAAGAAATATGAAATGGACAAAGCGAAGACAATTAATACTCCCATGACCTCAGGAATTCTATTGGACAAAGACCCAAATGGAAAATCAGTTGATCAAAAGAAGTGCAGAGGGATGATTTGATCTTTACTTTACCTGACTGCTAGTCGACCTGATATAATGTTTAGTGTTTATCTATGTGCTAGATTTCAAGCTAATTCCAAAGAATCCCACTTGACTACTGTTAAGAGAATTCTTAGATACCTTTTAGGAACCCAAAACCTAAGAATCTGGTACCCTAGGCACAATACTTCCTTTGAGATTATTGGATTTTCCTACTCTGACTTTGCTGGATGTAAGGTGGATAGAAAAAGCCCTTCTTGAATTTGTCAATTTATAGGACATTCTTTAGTCTCCTGGTCTAGTAGAAAGTAAAACTCTGTTGCACTTTCCATTGTTGAAGCTGAGTACATTAGTTTAGGAAGTTGTGTGGCCCAAGTCTTTTAGTCAAAATAACAGGTACTGGATTTAGGATTACCTGTAGGCACCATCTTAATTCTTTGTGACAACAATAGTGCCATATACATTTCTAAGAATCCTATCCAACGTTCAAGTATGAAGCACATTGACATTAGGCATCACTTCATTAGAGACCATGTGACCAAGGGAGACATTGAGTTACACCATGTGACAACTTAGAATCAACTGGCTAACATCATTACTAAACCACTAGCCTTCGACACTTTCAGTACTTTAAGAACCAGATTGGGTGTGATTGACATTAATGCACGAACTTGATTTCAACGGATATTTTGATCTGATATCTGCTGATTACTTTGCTTTATTTTGGTACCTTTTTTGTTGTTTTATTTTTTGTAATCATTTTTCTTTATTTTTGGTACTTTATTTTTTTTTATGCCTTAATTTGTTTTCTTTTTCAAATCATCACTGAATTGATATCTTATGCATTATTTTTGACTTTTTAAAAATTTATAGTCAATGTTTTATATCTTTTAATCTGTTAAAGGGTAAAAACACCGTTGACGTGTCTCTTTCTCCAACCTATTTTGGTGGTAAAATTTTCTTTTCTAAACAAAAGTCTATCTCAAACTAACAATTAGATTTTTCAATTGAGATATTTTATACCTTGCTACAGTAATCTAGCTTACATTTATAATAATCAAAGTTTTTTTGTTACTTCAAGATTTCTCGTTATCCTGTCAATACATCTCTCATATGATCTTTGATTCTGTTTTGTGGATTGTTCTTCCCTATATTAGAGAGTAAGTTTTTCTTCTCTAATATCTAGAAGATATACTCATAACTAAGAATATTTAAAAGTTTTTTGGAAAAGAATACAGCTTGCAAAAAATAATAAAAAAAAATTAGCTAATGATGCCAAAAGCAAAATATGTGCAATGATGCCAAATTGAAGAAAAATAATGTATCAAAAATTAAAAAGATGCGCAAATTGCGCCATTCAATGGATAAGAGGCATAAAATGAGCCCATCAAAAAGCAAGCTATCTTTCTTTCTTGCAACTCTTAAAACTTACAAGGCTTCATGTATCACTTGAGATTTTCAAAGACTTGATTTTGAATTTTGCGATTAGAACAGCCTACTTCGATACATTATTTTATAAGATATTTTTTTGAAACCAAGTCTTGATTGGATCTCTTTTTATCTTTTTATTTTTTAGTTAGGCCTTTTGATTTCAAAAGATGATTTTGCCCTAAAAGAAGTCTGAGCTTAGGGTTAACATGATCGGATATATTTTACCTTTTTTTGGTTTTTGATATTATTAACTCATTAAGTTGCAAATATGAGTTCATGAATTAAACTTTTGATGATAGCAAACATTCATGCTTTTCTACGAATGCCTTGCAAACTAACTTTTCAGGTCCAAAAAGATTGAGTGTAACTAAAGCCAACTCAAGATTGGGTAGATTAAGGTTGAGTTAAATTGTAATTTTTCCTTTCCTGAGTCAATTGTAAAAGTTGTTCCTGATGCTAAGTAACCTTGCACACACACTTGAGGATTTTCCTATTATTTTCTATTTTAAGTACATCAGCCTGGACAATCTATAAATCGGCCAGGATGATCCAACTAAAAACAAAAATCTTAATTAGGGCATCCTAATTAAGGCAACCGTCATTAAGTACATCATCCTGGACGATCCTTGTATCGAGCAGAATGATAGGCTCAAATCAGAAAGAATCAGCCGCCATATATATTTAGGTAAGATTTATTTTTGTATATCGGCCAGGCCGATCCAATCCAACACATCGGTCAGGATGATCCAACATAATTATGCCTAAATTAATATGGTAATTAAGGAAAGCAATTAAGGCTTAATTGATATAATCACATCATCCTGGACGATCACAGGATCATTCAGGACGATCAGTTAAAAAACCTTAGTTACACCTGGACGATCTACATCAGCTAGATCAAATTCCAAGCGAAGGTCTGGATGATTTACCTTAGTTTTGAACTAATTGTCTGGGACGATCGTGAGATCGGCCCGGACGAACAAGCTAATTTTGGATCGCCCAGACCTCCTTTTCGAGCAATTTTCTGGCCGATAATTTGTGATTTTAATTAATCGTACAGGAAAATATATTATCGTACAGGATGATATATTATCATCTTGGTTGATACGATCAAATTTCTTTTTCTTGTCCTAGATCGTCCCGGCTGATTAGGCTTAATTTGCACTGATCGTATAGGACGATATGTATATCGCCCTGGACGATATTATCGGCAAGTTGCAATTATTGAGCTCTTCTATTTAAAGAGGTCTTATTCAACATTTTAAGGCACAAGGAGTGCTGCTGTCTTGACCTGAGAGAGCCTAGGGAGAGGGAGAGAGAGAGAGATAGGAACTTATGAGGGGGAGTTTGTGAGAGGGTTCACAAAGGTTATTCCAAGCAAGGTTCCAAGTTGTATTCTCTGTTCTTCATCCTTCATCCTTGGGAGGTTCTTGGGAGGTCTACTTTAGCAGTCGGTCTGGGTTCTCTGCCCGCTTCAGGAGGAAGAAAAAGGAGTCGGTTCTCTGCCACACCAGGGTTGGTGAAAAGGGGTCTGTTGTAAAGGCTTATCCGCCTAGCTATGGGAGCTAAAGGAGAGAAACTTAGTTAGTGCAGTCCTCGGAGGGTGCCTCCGAGGAGTTGACGTAGGTCAAGGTTTGATCGAATCACTATAAATCCGGTGTGCTCTTTCTTTGTTTATGCTCCCGCATTTAATTTTCTGTACTTTTATTTTTGTGGTGGTGAACTTTGTTTTTATTTTTGTACTTTGATTGTGTTAGATTTTTAAATTACCAATTCCCCCCCCCCCTCTTGGTTAGCTTTGAGCTGGTTCATAGGGCTTAACATCCCTAACGAACTTTTAAGTGGTATCAGAGTGGGATTCATAAATACTTAGTTTGAAAACTTTTTGAAATTGTATTCATGGCTAAAAATGATAATTGTAATACAATAGAAGGATATTCTATTACTAGACCACCTTTAATTGATAATCTTCCTTTTGATTTTTTGAAAACTCACATGTCTACTTTTATATAATTGATTGACTATCGTATATGGATGCCTGTTAAAGAAGGTTATTCACCACCTTGTTGTGAACTTAAATAAATTAAAATTGAAATACCTTTTATTGAATGGACTTTTGATGAACGAGATCTTGCACAACTTAATGCAAAATATTTGAACTGCTTTTTCTGTGCTTTAAAATTAGAAGATTACATGCGTGTTTCTACTTACACTACCAGTAAAGAAATTTGGGATAAATTGTGTATCACTTTTGAAGGTAAAAATGAAGTTAAACAATCCCATTTGAATATTCTTTTGCATGATTACGAACTTTTTGTATGAAACCTTCTGAATCGATTTCTGAAATGTATACAAGATTTACTCAGATTGTTACTTATTTGCATTCCTTAGGAAGAGAACTCACTAATTATGAAACAGTTAACAAAATTTTGAGATGCTTGCCTTGCTCTTTTGATTCTAAAATCACTGCAACTTTTGAATCTAAAGATTTAAATACCTATTCAATAGATAACTTATTTGGTTCACTCATTGCTTACGAGCAAGGGGCAAACTAAATAAATCTTGATGCAGGTGAAAGAAGGAAGGAGAAAATAGTAACACTAAAGGAAAATGACATGAACACTGACTCTTCCATGTCTGAAAGCGATGATGTTTCCTTAATCACGAGGCAATTTAAGAGTTTTCTAAGAAAGAAGCATAAGCATCATCAAAAGTGGAATAAAGGTAAGGGAAACAAAAATTTTAAGAATTCTAATGATACAACTTATTTTGAATGTAGGAAGCCTGGACACGTTAAAGCTGATTGTCCTACGCTTAAGGCTCACCCAAGCATAGAGAAGGATGAGGAGAAACCAAACTTCAAAAAGGACAAAAACAAGAAGCGATTCCAAATTGCTTTTTGGGCGGACTCTGCATCGGACTCCTCAGAAACTGAAGCAGAAGAGGAGTCAACAAATCTATGCTTAATGGATGACGATCATCTTGGTCAAAGTGACCAAGAAGAGGTATGTGAGCCAACTTATGATCAACTATTAAAAATTTGTGAGCACATGCATGCATCATATAAAAAACTCAAAAAATTTCATGCTAGTCTGAAAGTGGAATTTTTAAATTTATAAAAGGAGCAAGAAAATCTTTAGAAAATGACTCCCAAATTGATAGCAATCACATGGTTTTACTAGATGAGTTTGATGCATTAAACAAAAAGCATGTGAAATTATCTGATGCATATGATTCCTTAAAATCATTTCATGCTGAATTAGAAAAAGAGTTTAAAAAATTAGAAAATTTCAAAGCTTTTGAAAATAAAAAATCTTCATTTCATGCTAATAAACATTACACTAGATTAATGCATCCTTTCCCTATAGTTAGATATTTTTCATGTGGCATGCTAGGACACATAGCACACACTTGCACCATTCATCGTAGTACACGTTGGATTTGGAGACCCAAATTGCATGATTCACAGCATAGCACACGTGCTTTACATTCTACTTTCCATAAGAAGGAACCCAAACATGTTTGGGTTCCTAAATCTGATGTTTGATAATTTTGCAGGAGTGCTCTCATAAAAGGCCCGTGAGAGCATGTGGTACTTGGATAGCGGATGCTCTCGACATATGACTGGCTTTGCCAATCAATTTATTTTGCTGGAAAACAGGACAGGAGGTAAGGTTACTCTTAGAGACAACATCACCAGGAAGGTCATAGGCTCAAGTATAGTTGATAATTCCAATAACCTTATGATTGAAAATGTTTTGCTTGTAGATGGATTGAAACACAACCCGCTCAGCATCAGTCAGCTTTGCAACAAGGGCTTCATCATAAAATTCTTGGCAAGTTCATGCATTATAAACTTAAATAATAACCCTTTTTGCAGGGAAAACAGATCAACAACGTTTACTTGCTGGATTTAAATAACATTGAATACGTTGCTTCATTTTTCTTAAAAACTGTTATTGATGATTCATGGTTATGGCACAGGAGATTATGTCATGCCAGTATGAAAACCCTTAGGAAAGTGACCCAGAAAGACCTAGTTAGAGGTATCCCTAAGCTTAAATTTTCAAAAGATCATATTAGTGATGCCTGCAAATTAGGAAAGTCAGTCCAATCCACTTTTCACCCCATTAAGGACATTAGCACCTCTAGACCTTTAAAAGTCCTTCATATGGATTTATTTGGATCTATTAGCACTGGCAGTTTGGGAGGGAAAGTCTATGGTTATGTGATTGTCAATTACTACTCGAGATTTACTTGGATTAGATTTTTGTCAGACAAGAATGAGTCTTTTGATGAATTTAGAGCCTTCTTCACTTGGATTCAAAAAATCTAGGTTGTGAAATCTTGACCATCCATAGTGACCATGGGGGAGAGTTTAAAAATGAGAGATTTGGAGATTTTTATGATGATAAGGGGATTAGCCACAACTTATCAGCTCTTAGGACCCCTCAGTTGAACGGGGTAGCTGAAAGGAAGAATCAGATCTTAGTGGAAGCCGCTAGAGCCATGTTTATTTAGTATTCACTTCCAAAATACTTTTGGGCTGAAGCGGTTAACATAGCTTTCTATGTGTTGAATAGAGTGATTGTTAGAGAAAAATTAGATAAGACACCCTATAAGATCCTTAAGGGTAGGACACCCAATCTTTCCCACCTTCATTTCTTTGGTTGTAAGGTTTTCATTCATAATAATGGGAAGTCTTACTTAGGAAAATTTGACCCAAAATTTAATGAAGGAGTGTTCTTAGGATATTCTAGTGTTGGGAAGTCTTTTAGGGTGTTTAATAAGAGGACCTTAGTTGTGGAGGAAACTACTCATGTAGTGTTTGATGAGTCTGATCCTAAAAAGCCTAGAGTTGAGGATGATGATGATGTTGGAGAGATTATCACTTGGGTAGAAAATTTGGAGAAGAGGGTAGAGCACCAAAACACTGAAGGAGTACGAGAGGTTACCCAAGTAGTAAAAAATTTAGATCTGAAGGAATGGATCGAACCTTCACACACTTTGCCTAAAGATTGGAGATACCCTTTGAGTCACCCTAAAAATCTGATCTTAGGAGACCCTTTTGATGGAGTAAGGACTAGACATGGACTTAGAAAGGAAGTGAACCACTCTGCCTTTATCTCAATGACTGAACCCACAAATACAGACCAAGCCCTTTCTTATGAGTTTTGAATCTTAGCCATGTAGAAGGAATTAAACCAATTTATTAGGAATGATATTTGGGAGCTTGTAGAAAGACCTAAGGGACAAAGTGTAGTTGGAACCAGGACAAAGTGTAGTTGGAACCAAGTGGGTCTTTAAGAATAAGATGAATGATTCTGGCATGGTGGTTAAGAATAAGATAAGATTAGTGATTAAGGGTACAACCAAATAGAAGGGATAGGCTTTGAGGAGACCTTTGCCCCTGTAGCAAGATTGGAAGCCATTAGAGTACTATTAGCCTTTATCTGTTATAAGGGATTTAACCTTTTTTCAAATGGATGTTAAGAGTTCCTTTTTAAATAGAGTAATAAAAGAAGATGTGTTTGTAGAATAACCCCCAGGTTTTGAGAGTTCCCAATTTTTAAATCATGTTTTCAAATTAAAAAAGGCCTTATATGGATTAAAGCAGACACCCAGAGCTTAGTATGAGAGGCTTAGCACATTTTTTCTAGAGAGGGAGTTTGTTAAGGGGAGCATAGACACCACCCTTTTTCTAAGGAAAGTAAGAATGATTTACTCATTATTCAGATCTATGTCGATGATATACTTTTTGGATCTTCTAATAAAAAGTTATGTGATGATTTTTCTAAAATAATGAGTAAGGAGTTTCAGATGAGTATGATGGGAGAATTGTCCTACTTTTTGGTGTTTAGCATTAGTCAATTGGATGATGGAAGTTTTCTAAGCCAAACAAAATACATAAAAGACATCTTGAAGAAATATGAAATAGACAAATCCAAGCCAATTAATACTCCCATGACCTTAGGAATTTAGTTGGAAAAGGACCCAAATGGAAAATCAGTTTATCAAAAGAAGTATAGAGAGATGATTGGATCTTTACTTTTCCTGACTGCTAGCCAACCTGATATAATATTTAGTGTTTGTCTTTGTGCTAGATTTCAAGCGGATACCAAAGAATCTCACCTGACTACTATTAAGAGAATTCTTAGATACCTTTTAGGCACCAAAAACCTAGGAATCTGGTACCCTAGGCACTTCACTTCCTTTGAGATTATTCGATTTTCTGACTTTGACTTTACTAGATGTAAGGTGGATAGAAAAATCACTTTAGGGCTTGTCAATTCATAGGACAATCTTTAGTCTCTTGGACTTTTAGAAAGTAAAACTCTGTTGCACTTTCCACTGCTAAAGCTGAGTACATTGCTTCAGGAAGTTGTATGGCCCAAGTCCTTTGGTTGAAGAAGCAAGTTCTAGATTTAAGATTACTTGTAAGCACAGTTCCAATCCTTTGTGACAACACTAGTGCCATTTGTATTTCTAAGAATTCTATCCAACATTCAAGGACCAAGCACATATAAATAAGACATCACTTCATTAGAGACCATGTGATCAAGGGAGACATTGAGTTACACCATGTGGAAACTGAGAATCAACTGGCTGACATCTTTACTAAACTGCTGGCCTTCGACACCTTCAGTACTTTAAGGACCAGATTGCGTGTGATTGATATTAATGCATGAACTTGATTTCTACTGATTTTTATCTGTTATCTGCTGATTACTTTGCATTATTTTTGATAGTTTTATTCTTTGTTGTTTATTTTTTAGTTTTGCTTGCTTTGTTATTTTTTCATTACTTTATTTTTGTATGCCTTATTTTGTTTTATTTTTCAAATCATTGCTGAATTGATATATTATGCCTTGTATTTGTCTTCTTGAAAATTTGTAGTCAATATTTTTACATCTCTTAATCTGCTAAAGGGTAAAAATATTGTTGATTGTGTCTCTTTCTCTAACCTGTTTTGCTTGTGAAATTTTCTTTTCTAAACAAAAGTCTAGCACAAATTAACAACTGGATTTTGCAATTGTGATCTTTTTTACCTTGCTACAATAATCTAGCTTATATTTATAATAATCAAAGTTTTTTGTTACTTCAAGATTTCTAGTTATCCTGTCAATGCGTCTCTCATATATTTTTTTAAATTCTATTTTGTGGTTTATTCTTCTCTATATTAGAAAGTGAGTTTTTCTTCTCTAATATCTAGAAGATATACTCACAACTATGAATATTTAAGAGTTTTTGGAAAACAATCTAACTTGCAAAAAAAATAAAAAAAGTGGCTAATGATGCCAAAAGCAAAAGATGCGCAATAACGCCAAATTAAAAAATATACACAAAGTGTATCAAAAAATTGAAAGATGCGCAAAGTGTGTCATTCAATGGATAAGAGGCATAAAATGAGCCCATAAAAAAAAAAAGCAAGCAATCTTCCTTTCTTCCAACTCTTAAAACTTAGAATATTTCATGTATCACTTGATAGTTTTCAAGGACTTGATTTCAAATTTTGCGATTGTAACAAACTACTTTGATACATTATTCTATAAGATATTTTTTTGAAATCAAGTCTTGATTGGATCTCTTTGTCTTATCCAATTGATTTTTTTGAGTTAGGCCTTTTGATTTCAAAAGACGATTTTGCCCTAAAAGAAGTCCGAGCTAAGGATTACCATGATCAGATATTTTACCATTTTTGGATTTTTGATATTATTAACTCATTAACTTACAAATTTTTAAAATCAATTACATGGAGACTATATCATGTTCATGCCTTGATTTAAAAAAAAAGTTTATTTACTAGTTTTTATGTTTTTTCATGTTTTATTGTTGTTGTTTCAAGTTAATTTTAGTGTTTTTTGGCCTTCTCTGATCATCTCCATCCTTCCTCTGATTTCAAATTTTTGTCACATCGTCCGGGATGATGTGCTCATCCTTCTTCAAAAAACTTTCTTTTATTCATCCCAGATCATCCCAAATCATCCCAGATTTCTTCTATTCATCCAAGATCATCCCAGCTGATTAGGCTTAATTTGTACTGATTGTACAGGATTTGGATAATAATGTCGACAAGTTTCAATTAATGAACTCTTTTTGAGCTCTTATATTTAATTAGCTCTTGTTCAATGTTTTAAAGCATAAGGAGTGCTACTGTCTTAACCTGAAAGAGCCTAGGGAGAGGGAGAGAGAGAAAGAGAAAGAGAGAGAGAGAGAGAGAGAGAGAGAGAGAGAGAGAGAGAGAGAGAGAGAGAGAGAGAGAGAGAGAGAGAGAGAGAGAGAGAGAGAGAGAGAGGAACTTATGAGGGAGATGGTTCACAAAGGTTGCTCCAAGTAAGGTTCCAAGTTGTCTTCTCCATTTTTCATCCTTCGTCCTTGGGAGTTTCTTGGGAGGTCTACTTTAGCAGTCGGTTTGGGTTCTCTGCCCGCTTCAAGAGGAAGCAAAAGGAGTCAGTTCTCTACCACACCGGGGTTGGTGAAAAGGAGGTTGTTGTAAAGGCTTCTCCACCTAGCTATGGGAGCTAAAGGACAAACACTTAGTTAGTGCAATACTCTGAGGGTGCCTCCGAGGAGTCGACGTAGGTCAAGGTTTGACCAAACCACTATAAATTTGATGTGTTCTTTCTTTGTTTCTGCTTCTTCATTTAATTTTCCGTACTTTTGATTTTCATGGTAATGAACTTGGTTTTTAGTTTTGTGCTTTGATTGTGTAAGATTTTTAAATTACCAATTCACCCCCCCCCCCTCTTGGTTAGCTTTGGGTCATCCCTAACGAACATCCAATTAAATTACAAAATTTTAAAATCAATCACATAGAGATTATATCATGTTTATTCCTTGATTAAAAAAACTTTATTTCTTTACTAGATTTTATGTTTTTTTATTTTATCGTTGTTGTGTTCAGTTGATTTTATTATTTTTGGGCCTTCTCTGATCATCTCCATCCTTCCCTTGATTTCAAATATTTTGTCACATCATCCTGGCCGATATTTATATCGGCCTGGATAATCTGCTCATCTTTCTTCAAAAACTCTATCTATTGAAAATTTTGACCTTTATGCTCTTCATCGTCCTGGACGATCCATTATCATTCTAGACGATATGATCGTCCTCTGCTACAATCATCTTGATCTTCCTGGCCAATCCATTTTTGTCCTGGATGATGCGTTTATTGTAATCATCCCGTCCGATACACCTGATCGTCCTCGACGATACACGAGTCAGTACGTTTAAAATCATTAAAATCGTCCGGCTGATAAATTTTTGGACAATCGTCCTGGACGATCCACTATTCGTCCTGGATGATACATGTGGCACATTATTTAAAACATTTTAAATTTGGCCAGAATGATCCATTATTGGGCATCATCCTATACGATCCACATAATCAGCCTGGATGATCTGCTTTTTCAATGGTCATCTAGCTTGACTCCCGGAACGATCGCCTGTGTCTAATCATCCCGGACAATCGGACCACCTTTTTCACCAATTGGCTAGCCACAATAATTGTACTGGATGATCCTGGATGATCCTGAGATCTTCCTAGCCGATTCGGCCGATCATTCAAATTCAGAACCTTCCAGCCATTTTCTTCACAATAAACTTTCTCTCCTTACTCGTTTGCTTCCTGTTTTCTTGCTATGGCTGGGGGAAAGCACTCTCATCACACATCCGGAAGCTCCTCAAGGGCCACGCTGGACCCTCAATTTTGAGAGGCAGATAATCAGGCTACCTACTACCGATACAAGTAGTGTAGCATTACTCTTTCCTGAACAATCAATCCAAACCACCTCTCCTATCTGGTACTCGATCTTTTCACTCACACCTCTTTATATTTTATTCTCACTCTCGCAATCCCATTCAATTCAAAACTGCTCTTTAAATTTTATGCCAATCTCTGAATCAATTCTGCATGTATTGCTCTTACCTCGTATGTGAATCGACACCTTATCAAGATCACATACCAAGATTGTGCAGAACTGCTACAGCTTTCCACCACTGGGGATAAGCTGCATACTCTCTTTTCTTATCCCGACTTTGACTGGGCTACCACCAATCACTTTCTTCGCCACACCAACGCCCACTTTCATGTTGGAGAGACTAGCTCTTACTTAAAGATGCTAGGATGATCCAGCATGTCCTCCGCACTTCTGTCATTCCAAAAGCTGGTGAGCAAGTCAATATCACTCCACTTCTTTCAGTCACTACTTTTTACATTCTTGCTCATAGAGAATTCAATTCCACCGACCTGATCTTTTGCTATATCAAACATTTGACAAAAATTCAAGATCCAGGTCATAGAAGGAAGCCCAATCTTGCTCTAGGACACATCATTGCATATGTTCTAGAATCTAAATACAACCTTCAATATCCTGCTCCTCTCGACCTTCAGCCACCCTTCTACTCAAATAGTTCCTTCAACGTCCGTAACAGTACTCATCTCCACCCAGGGGATGAGGAAGCTCAGGGGGCCGAAGAAGAAGAGGAGGCTCCGGCTCATGTTCCTGCACCTATCCCGCTCCGCCAACACTCTTAGTTGGATTAGTTGGTGGAGTGATTCGATCGGTGGGAGACCCGCTTCGAGGCTTACTTAGCACACCAGTAGCAGCAGCACGAAAAGGATATGGCCTAGTTTGGGGCACAGTTTTCTTCGCTGTCCAGCTACTTCCAACAGCCACCACCACCACCACCTCCTCCGTCTGATGATCAGGGTTCCTCATTTTACTAGTTTTAGTTTCTATTTTCTGTAGTTTGTTTTTCTTATGGTTGTTTTAGTTTCAGTTATATTTTATTTCGGTTTACTACTCCTTTTTGTGATGTCAAAAGAGGGAGTAGTCTGATATATCTTGTAATTTGATTTTAGAATTTAGTGAACTATTTTTTTGTCACATTATGTTGATTAAACTGCCATAACTGCTTGAAATTTTCTGGTTGTGTTTGCTATCATAAAAAAGGGGGAGATTATTGCAAATTTGTATATATGGATTAGACTTTTGATGATATCAAACATTTATGATTTTCTACGACTACCTTGCCTTCTAACTTTGTAGGTCCACAAGATCAAGTGCAACTCATGCCAGCTTAAATATAAAAGTCTGTAATTTTTCCTTTCTTGAGTTAATTATAAAAATGGTTCCTGATGCTAAGTAACCTTGCACACACACACACTTTAGGTTTTTTTTCTGTTATTTTCAGTTTTGAGTACATTATACTGGATGATGTCCATATCGGCTAGGACGATCCGACTAAAAATAAAAATGCTAATTAGGGCATCCTAGTTAAGCAGCTGTCATTAAGCACATCATCCTGGATGATCCTTATATTGGCCAGGATGATAGGCTCAAATAAGAAGGAATCAGCCGTCAGATTTATTTAGGTAACATTTATTTTTGGACATCAGCTAGGCCGATCCATTACATCGGCCAAGATGATTTAACATAATCATGCCTAAATTAATTTAGTAATTAAGGCTTAATTGATACTATCACATCATCCTGGATGATCAGTTCAAAAAACCTTGATTTCTCCTGGACGATCAACATCGGCCAGCTCGAGTTCCAAGCGATTTTCTGAACAATTTTCCTCAGTTTTGAACTAATCGCCCAGGACGATCGTGAGATCAGCCAGGACGATCAAGCTAATTTTGAATTGTCCATACCTCTCTTCTGAGCGATTGTCTGGCCAATAATCTATGATTTGAATTAATCATCGAGGATGATATTTTATTATCTTGGCCGATCTGAACAAATTTCTTCTATTCTTACATAGAGAGAGAGAGAGAGAGAGAGAGAGAGAGAGAGAGAGGAACTTGTGATGGGGAGTTTTTGAGAGGGTTCACAAAGGTTGCTCCAAGCAAGGTTCAAAGTTATCTTCTCCGTTCTTCATCCTTCATCCTTGGGATTTTCTTGGGAGGTCTACTTCAACAATCAGTCTGGGTTCTCTGCCCACTTCAGGAGGAAGCAAAAGAAGATGGTTCTCTGCCGCATCAGGGTTGGTGAAAAGGAATCTATCGTAAAGGCTTCTCCGCCTAGCTTTGGGAGCTAAAGGAGAGCACTTAGTTAGTGCAATACTCGGAGGGGCCTCCGAGGTGTGGACGTATGTCAAGATTTGATCGAACCACTATAAATCCGATGTGTTCTTTCTTTGTTTCTGCTTCTGCATTTAATTTTTTGTACTTTTGATTTTTGTGGTTCTGAATTTGGTTTGAGTTTTGTGCTTTGATTTAAGAATTTTTAAATTACAAATTCACCCCCCCCCCCCTCTTGGTTAGCTTTGGGCTGGTTCATAGAGCTTAACATCCCTAATGAACTTTCATAGCTATCATAATAAAAATGAAATTTATGTTCATCGTACCTTCTCATGCTTGACTCTTTTATCTCAAACAGCATTCAAAATCTATTACCCATGGAAACATGAGTATGATAGAATGCTTTAATAAACTTTGTTAATGATATAACAAACTCTAATGGGCTTGCACTGAGAATATAATGTTGCAACCCATAACCCCGAGTTTTAGATTTTGATTATGACAAATAATGTAGTTTGAATTATCTATTAATTGAGTATTATTTTATTTACTATTGTCTGTGAGTACTAATATTTATGGAAGATCAAAAGCTACTCAGGATGATAGGAAGACTCAAGAATGGGTAGATTAAGAGTATGAGTCTGCAATGTATTTTGTTGTTTATTTTATTTTTATTTTCTTGAGTCTGGCCACAAAATGCATAAAAGTCTGAGCAACCATGCACCCACACAGGGTGAGAATGTTTTTAAATAAAATATTTAGTGTTTTTCTTTCTCTGTAGATTGTAATGTACGATGTTATTTCGTACCGTACGATCAGAGCTTTGTAGGATGATTCTGTGAATAGATCGTACCATATGAATGTAATCGTACTATATGATATGTTCAAATCTAAAGCCCTAGCCATCATTTTAACTTAAGTAAGTTATTTTATGCTGTTTGTATAGTATGAACACGTTTGTACTGTACGATTTATTTTAAATGCTTACTTAATTTAACCCATGATTAGTGCAAGAAATCCGGGCTTAATTATAATTTGAACATCATACTATACGAACCCATTCGTACAATACGATGAATAGAGATGAATTATAATCATCCTGAAGATCATCCTGGACGATCTCTTGGATTTTGTCTCATCGTACTGTACGATGTTATTCATACCATACGATTAACATAGACGATGTTTGATCGTCCCGACTATCGTCATATACGAACAGGATTGTTATGGATCATACCGTACGATTTAATATCGTACTGTACAAATGTTTTTGAACTATTCGTACCACTTCGTACTAGGACGAAGTCTGTTTATACATATCATACTGTACGATTAGAAACCGTACTGTATGATAGTAACAGATACATTGAGATTTCAGGGATTTTGGAGCCCATTTTTAGGTGTCAAAATTGTAATGTTTTGGGTGTGTGAATAAGAGAGGAGAATGTGGTTCAAGAGGGATTCTGAGGGAGGAAGCTCTTGAGAAGTTTTTTAGGGTTTGAGAGAGGAAGGAGAAGGTAGCGTTGTGAGGGAGAAGAGGTGTGAGGGAGATCACACGGTTGCTCCGAACTTGCTGCATCTTGCTCCTTCTGTTGGCCCTAAGAAGGAATTTGTGGGAGGATCTCCAAGGGGAAAGGCTCTTCTACATCTGTGACCTCGAGGTACTCTGCCTTCTCCAGGAGGGAGAAAAATAAGAAGGTTCTCTGCCGTCGCCATGAGGGTGAAAATAGAGTTTGGTACTCCACCACACCGGGTTGGTGAAAGGGAGTATTGTAAGGGCTTCTCCGCCTTGCCAAGGGGGGCAAAAGGAGAGCTATTGCTTGTAGTGAAATACCCGGAGCGGAGGACTCCGGGGAGTGGACATAGGTCATGGTTTGTCGAGCCACCCTATAAAAATCTTCGGTGTGCTTTTCCTTATTGTCTTTTATTATTACGTGCATTTTATTTCATAATATTTTCTTGGGAAAAGTTGTGAAAGAAAAGTTGTTTAAATCTTTTTCCCTTGTTAAAATTTTAAAAGCATAAAGTTAGAAACTCTTGCTTAGGTTTTAATTCATTGTCAAAAAGTTTTCCCAATTCCCCCCCCCCCCCCACTCTTGTCCATCTAGTAACTTCATATAATAATAAGAATCCTTGAGAAATACAAATCACTATGAATGAATCATTTATAACTTAGGTTAAAAAATATAATAAACTGACTATTGGTAGTGACAGCGTGAGTTGTTGCAGCAAGAAGGCCTATGTGCATGAAATCACTTGAAATTATCGATAAAGGCATTACTATTTTTGGCGATTAGCATGCCTAATATTGAAAAGTAGTTGGTTGTTTTCATTCCTAATAGATTCAAGCCAAACTAGTATTATCAGATAGGACTGGATAAACTAGATAACAAATAAGAAACAAATTTGGAGAAAAATATGTTAAGTGGATATCCGTACCAGATAAAAAGGACAGAATCTCATGTAATAAGTCTCTTTGCACTTATGATAACACTCCATCTTGTTCTAAGGGTCTCTTTGGGTGGCCTACAAAAAAAGAATGGAAAATTCTTATTATCAATCTATTCAAAATGCTTAAGGCATTGTTAATGAGAAAAGTGCTTTTTTGGCACATTATCAACTTAGAAAAAACACTATTATCATTGGACTTATCACAACCATTTAGGATTATCTTTATAAATAATAACAGACATACCTAATGTATGAAAATCCGGAGGTTGGGCAAGGATTTGATGAACAATCTTTCTCCATTTTGAATTATTAATTTAATACCATTAAATTAAAGCTGCTTCAAATATCTATTATCTTTCAAAGATTTAGTTTAACTCCTTATGTTGTATGGGGAGAAATCCTAAATCGAAGTAGAGCATATAGATTAATAGAAGGTTATAAAAAAATGGATAAAATGAACTTGGATATGCAAAGTACACAACAAGCTAGTCATAGCACACCATTAAGAACTACTCAATATTCTCAAAATTGTGATGTACACTCTTTAAATAATATTGCTCTTATTCTAGTAAGAAAACTATTTACTTATTAACTTATAGAGCCATATTTTAATCTTTCATATATTGTTACCAATTTTTGTTAGATCTTATATAATTCATATATATAGGTTGGAACTAAAGTTGCAATCAAAAGTATTATGGATTCAAGAAAAACTATGGAAATTGGATATATTCAAAGTAGGGATCCTACACATAGTGTTGGTAACTATCCATTTGGTCCAAATTGGTGTTTGGTTCATATAAACATTATTGTGAATTATGAAGAATACTTGATTAGACCGTAAAATACTTTAACAACAAATAGACAGGGGAGCTTGTGTTGCATGGCCTTAAGCTTTAGTAAATATTTTTTAATTTTCAATATTATGTTATGTCGATTAATATTTGTAGTAAATAATAAAGATACATATATTTATGTATTTAGATTAACTCAGGTTGTTTATGAAGAATAATGATATATGACCAGAATTATAAATTTTTGAAGACTCTACTTGGATTTGAATAGTCTTACATTTACTATAATAATATTTTTTAATTGTTGATATAATTTGGTTATATGGTTACTTTTTCTTCATAAGGTTTCATCTTCTATTTTTTCTTATAAAATTATGATATGAAACAAGAACCTTTATTAGAAGATGTTGGCAAAAATATAATTCAGGTTGCTCCTAATGGTTATTTTTTATGTTATTTGCATTCTACTGCATGAAAACTAGGCTTTATGCTAATCTTGTTTAATTTTTTTTTAATTTTCTTATTGGATAATTCCTCCTAATGTTTTTTGAAATTGTGGTGCATCTAACAATTCACTTGGCCACCGAAGAAAAGATTGGCGGTCCTGCATATTATCATGAAGAAAAATATACTTCTTCTTGGGCTACAATTTCTTTAATAGTTATGTTTGTTTTTCTTAATTACTATTTTTTATTTTATTTACTTTTTACTACATGAAGATAGGGCTTTCTGCTAATCTACAATATTTTTTCTCATTTGCTTTTTAGATATTTTCTTGAATATAGTTACTGCTAGTGTTCTTAATATAGGAAACAAGATTGTTTCAGTAAAAGTATATAAATGGTTCTTTTAGTTTACTCAACAAGCGAGTGTCGTTACAATTTTTTTAATGTTTATGGAATGGAATGAATTGTTACGTTAGTGGCTTATGTGATGTAATACTCTGTAGCTTTTAGACAACTTTTACTTGTTGTTATTGAGAATGCTAATTGGTAAGTGGTTGGGTTTGGAGCATTCTTTGGTTAGTGTCCTAAAAATGCAGAAATTTTGTGCAGTTTTCAGTGTAGGTTTATTTCATTATAGGTTGAGAGGAAATATATAATGTTAGTCATCTTTATTCTCTTAATATTTTGTAGTCCAATGGTATGGCTTCTATACGTTCAAAGCACTAGCAAGCTTGCATAAGCAAGTTAGTGATATGAAATAAAGCTTTACACTTTTGGCATCACAATTTTGATATGTTTTTATTTTCCTCATCTTGGCAGGGTGTTGGGCATCACAAAGGAAAACCAGAAAACCTCCTCTTTACCCGTAAAGTGAATAAAGGTTATCTCATTGACTTAATTTAGCTAGTGTGAGTTCTATTCACTCTTCAACATTTCCCGTGTCTTCATTTTACCAGATTGACCACATTAGTCATAAATTAGTGTGGTCATTTTTCTTCTGTATAGGACCTACAACTAAAGTTTTGCAGAAGCAGCAACTTCCATTGCAACTTTCCTTTTTTTGTTTAGCAATAATGAGTCTTCAAGTGCCTGTATATGTGTATTGCTCTTTCCACTTGTTAATGCAATGTACTAAGTAAATTTGATATTTATAATTTTCATAATGAGTTTCCAATAGGATTTATGCATAGCTCTAGTACCTACAAGAAGTAAAATTTAATTCATTTATTGGATATGCTTGTAGAGTATTTGATGTCTTAATCTTAAGCACTATAAAAAGAAATTATTTAAATTTTGAAGTTAATTTTTTTCAAACTTCATGCTCTTTGAAGTTTGAGCAAATTATTCTAGTTGGCTATAGCCACAATTTAGAATTTACTTCATATTTAATTTTCCTATTGTTGATCAATCATATGCATGCTACCCTACTAATCTTTAATACTTTGTAGGATGTTCTCCATATTGGAAGTGTTGTACTTGTTAATTTAGTCCACTTACTAACTAATAGAGTGGATATTTTTTTATAGAATTTAAAGGTTACTTTAAGCTTATGAATTCAATTTTCTATTGTATAGCACAAGCCTGAGTATGTTAGTGCAAATAGAGTTATGTAGCTTCTCTCGAACTTCTCATGCAAATTTCTAGTTAACCATAGTCTTTTCAAGATTTGTACAGTGAAGTGTTGATAATCTTGTATGGAGAATTATTGGAATGCCACTCTCTTCTACTTCTAAATGGAAATTTTAACATTTGACATGTTGTTGATTGTTTGATTTTCTTTCATGTTTGAGTTCCAAAAGTTATTGAAGCAAGGAATACTTCTTGTGTAGATGGAAAAAATTATTTCTGAACATCAGCATTGGTTTATGAAAGTTTTTGTGGCCATGCAATGTTCAGGTTAATCATATGTAATTTTTAGTGTCACTCATAGCTTGGTGGATGTAATTTTTTACTTATTCAACTTTTAAACTTTTAATGTGTTTTAATCTTAATTTGTTTGAATTCTTGTAGAAAATGTGTTATCATCATTGATAGGCTTATAGTTTTCATGGCAGCTAATTCCCAAGTTTGTGGAGGCTAAGAGTATGCATCATCTTATTCATGTTCCACTGAAGGAAACACCTCTCGGTGTATGTGTTAGCATTTTTTGTGAGGATCTAAATGTCCAACTTCAGTTGGAAGATATGTAAGGTTTATTTTGTATTGTGATCATTGCATATCGCATACTAAAATTGGATAAATTTATCAATATGTATAAATTGATAGAACCTTGGCTTTGAATATTCTTAAACTAAGCTATCCTTTCCTCTTAGTTGATGTCTAATAAGGTCAAAATTTTGATGCTCTACTTCAATATTATAGTAAATGCTGGGCTGGTTGAATTTAATATTCTAAAAGGCAAAATTTTATAAATCTTTATTTGAGTAGGATTTAATAAGCTTTAGTGAATCCTAATGGGCTTTGATTGCTCATATTTGATATCCAACCAAATCTTTAGATTTTTTGGTCACAGATGGGGAGATTTGTGGATTTAATGTGGTTTAGTGAATTCTGATGAAGCAAATCTTGTAAATCTTAGACCCTTTTTGGATACAAGTAGGACTTATTTATTTAAGAAAATTGTTTGGCATGACAACTTGTAATTATTTCTATATCTTAATAAGTTGTTTACTATTTGTTTCTGGATATAAAAGAGGGAGGGGTCCTTTAATCCTGTGAATGATGGGAGGTAACAAATTTTATTCAACTAATAATAGGTTTACATAATATTTATAAAAATAATCTAATTTAAAGTCCCTAAATAATTATTTATCAGGATTTAAGATAAATCTTAAATAAATACTGTCTAAAATAGGATACCAAATATGTATGGATATGATAAATATTGATTTAATCTAATATTTATCCAATCCTACCAAATCCAACATTTAATTCTCATAGGATTTAGAAGTTCCTTTTAAGGTATTTGGTAGGATTTAACATAAATCCTTCCCAAATCCTTCACGAAGTTGATGACCATTAATTGTGCTTTTTTCCGTCAATCTTTTTCCATTCCCGAACAAATTTGAAAGTACCTTACTGTTGAAATGTTCTGTTTATATATCTTTTGTCTAACTTTGTTCTAGAGGTTTGTATTAATTTTAATCCAAGATTAATTTAACCAAAACTTATGGTCATTCATAGTCTGGCTAATTGCAGTTTTATTCTATTACTAGTACCAATGATAATTATTTATGTTGCTATTTGGCACACTAGGATGGCCTCTTGGGATGCTTTTTTTTTTTTTTGAGAAGAAATGCCAAAATACATTAGAAAAGAAACCTAGATACAAACTACTCAATGAAGGGAAATCTATCACATTCCTCATTTACCAAAGCCATAAAGGAAGGAGGAATATTATTCTCACTAATAACATCCCTAAATAAAATTATAGTCACAAGCTAAGTTAGTACAATAATTAGCTAACTTATTACATTGATGATTGACAAAATTAAAAAATACATTATTGAAATTTTTCATGAATAGTAGATCTTCATTTACTTGGTCTCTCATAGTCTTCTCTGGTTTGCTATACAACTTATGGAGAAAGTTGATGACATTTAGGTTATCTCCCTCTATGATAATTCCATTAGCCTCAAACATCCAACTTTGAATAAAACTTCCCAAGGATTTAAAAGCCAAAAGCTCCAATTGTGCACTGTCCCAATGAACATATCCACATCCAACTACCATAAAAAATCTGCCTTTACAATCTCTGATGACTCCACCAATTCCAACTGTGTTCGACTTGCATAGGGATCCATGAATGTTTATTTTTAACCAATTGGGTGGAGGGGGTGAAAAAAATTCAACAGTCCTGAAGACCGATTAGTACCCCAGCTTCCCAAAATGATTTTGTATTTATGTAAAGTAGCCATAAGACTTATCAATCTAGAGGCAATAAGAACAACACTTTCTTCCACATCACCATGCAAAGTTAAGTAAAATTTTGGCAAAAGAGGATTTCTTATCGAAAACAATTTAAGCTTTCTCATACTGACTAAAAAAGAGCTGAAAACTGGTACCAAGAATCCCCATAAAGTCAATAACCTTATAACCTGTAGCAATTTCGGACATGTAGCTATACAATGATCAATATTTTCCATGTCAAGATAACCTCTTGGAGAAAGGTTTGAATCAGCAAGTCTTCTATAAACAAGAAATCTGTAGTTAGAATTGCATTCATACATAGCCTCCAAACAAACAATTCAACTCGTGGATTAAGTTTAAGCCTAAAGAACCAATGATCAACCTCTTCATGCATAGTCTTTGTGTATCGATCTGCTAAAGATAATGCTGAGATGGATTTTCCAGACAACTTAATATTACGTTCCATTTTATCTTCCTCCATGTTATATAATATATCAACTTTGTTAATCAAATTCACAAGTTCTTCTCCAAAAAACTAGAAAAGTTTAGGAACATTCCAAGCTCTATTAACCAAAAGAGAATCTAGAGTAACATTCTCTTCATCCTAATTGGTTACAAACGTCGGCCATTTCTCTAAGCTTCGATCAAGAATCCATACATCCTTCTGGATATCAATCAATGAGCCTGAAGTTATATTCCACGTTAAGATCCCCTTAAGAGAATTCCATCCATCCATTACAATCCTCCATGTGGCCGAAGAACTCTTCTTCCCATCATTCTTCCACCAACAACTCCCATATTTATCCATAATGTTCCTATTAAGCAAAGTGTTCAGATTGTCAAAAAGATTTCAAGCAAATATAGCTCTTAGAGGACCCACTCTAGAGACAGCTTAAAATAAACCCAAACCTCCATATTCTTTCGGTTTGCATAAGATATCCCAAGCCACAAAATGAAGACCATGAGAACCATCATGTTTATTCCATATATAGTTCCTACAAGCCTTGGCAAACTCTTTCAAAATACTCAAGGGAACCAAGGAATTAGAATAAATAAATAAAGGGAGTGTAAGAAATACAGTCTTTAGCAAGGTTATCCTTCCTACAAGTGAGATGAATCTATTTCCCCAAGCATTGAGTATTTTTGAATCTTTATCCAATAGATGTTGAAAATCAGATTTCTTCAATCTTCATAAAGCAACTTTAACACCCAAATAGTCCATTTCCTCAACCTCTTTTATGTTGAACAACTTATATATTTATTTCTTCTTTTTTCTCCCTATACTCTTTCCCATTAGCATTAAAGATTTTTGAAGATTTACCTTTTGACTGGTCCCCTTGCAATAGTCTTGAATTAATTTCTTCAATAATTTGATGTTCTTTAACTTTGCATCAGAGAAAATAAAAATATCATCTACATACAAGAGATGTGAAATTTTTTTGTGCATTTTGTGATAGTTTGATGCCAATATCCAAGCCTTTATCGAATAAATAGTTATAAAATAATTGAGAGCACAAACTAAAAAATAAGGGAGAAAGAGGGCATCCTTGCCAAAAGCCACAACTTCCCTTAATCCACATTGAGTTGCTTCCATTAATTATGATTGAGAACATTGGATCCCTCACACATTCCAACATCAAACCTGCAAATCTTGAAGGAAAATTCAAAATCTTCAATATTTTCCTCAAGGTTGCCCAACACATACTGTCTTATGCTGGTTCCATATCAATTTTAATTGACAAAAAATCATCTTTAGCTTTTGAACACCTAATTTTATTGCAAACCTCTTGAGCCAAGAGTAAGTTATCCAAAATTGATCTTCCTTTCACAAAAGCAATTTGTTCCTCTGATATAACCTTTTGAATCACCAAAAGCAATCTATTTAATAAAACATTAGCTGCAATCTTATAAATTGAGTTGCAAAGGCTTATAGGTCGGTATCCAGAAGGAGAAATAGGATCTTTGACCTTAGGAATCAACAAAACCAATGTCTTTTTCCATTCATCACAAAGCTTACCCAAAGAGAGAAATTTATTGATAACTTTACATATATCTTCACCAACAATATTCCAATAGGATTTGATGAAGGAATAAGTTATACCATCACAACCTGGAGCTTTATTCACACCTAAATTCCTGATAACATCCAGAATTTTTGAACAACTGAAATCTGCTTCCAACCTTGTTCTATCATCTTCATCCAATACTCTCCAAGGAAGTGACCAATTAAGTAAAGAACAATCCCTTTCCCTCAATTTCTCCTTGAAATAATTAAAAAAAAAAACCTCTTCTATCTCCTTTGGATTCTCCACCATAACCCTATCCATCCCTTTAATACAATTAATCCAATTGCTATTCCTCCTTGCATTTGCAATGGCATGAAAATATTTGGAGTTAGAATCCCCTTCTTCCATCCACTTTACCTTAGCCCTTTGCCTCCACCAAGTATTAAACAAATCAAAATGTGCATTAAGTTCACCCATTTAATTTCTCAAGTGTTTCAACATTTCTTCACCTAATCTACCTTCCATATCCTCCTCTTCTTGTAATTGCAACACCTCTTTCTTCAAGCCCTCTTTAAGAGATAACAAGTCCTTCAATTTAGCTTTACTGTGAAAGAACAAATCTTTCAATGTTCTTTTGCAATTTTTATTTAAAATTTGCATGTCGTCTCCAACGTAGGAATTTTTTCATACCTTGGAAATTATGCATGAAGAAGCATGAAAAGGCACCCATACATCTTCAAATTTCAAAAAACTCTTCTTCTTAACGGTTGAATCAAAGATTTTTAAAATAATAGGATAATGATCTGAGGCCACTCTAGCAATGTGCCTTTTAACCGCCACTTGAATCTTCTCCAAAGCAAACTAATTCAACAAAAACCTATCCAGCCTCTCCAAGATCTTTCCTCCCCCACTGTTGTTATTACACCAAGTGAACCAAGGTCCAACCACACCAATTTCATGAAAATCATTAAGATTCATAAAATTAATCATATCTTTGGAGATTTGAGAAAAAACAAATTTCCTTCCACCTCTTTTATCTTCTTGAGCCAAAAGATGATTTTTGGGTTTTCTATTTTGGATCTTAGAATGTCAACATCTCTTCTTACAATAAATGGTTGTATAGAAAAGCAGTGCAGAGCTCAGAATGAATGACAAATTTGTTGCAGTGGTTATATTTTCCATTTGGTTTAAAATGTAATTTTGTAATATGTTTCTATTCAGTAGCTCTTCCATTGCTTGACTATGATAGTAGTGCTTGAATTTATTGTCCATTACTATTGATGGCTTTGATGATAATTCAATTATCTGAATTAGGTTTTTGGGTTAAGTTTGAATGCCATGTGAAACTGCTCACTCTCATAGGATTGGAGTAGACCTTTTTGATAAGATAACTATCATTTTAAAGATTATCTTACCTTATAATGACCTTAAGATGATTTAGATTTGGCTTCATTGACAAGCAAACTCTGGACAATTTTAGATTCTAGTCCTCCACTTTTGACTATTGTTAGCCATTGATTGACTTTCTGATTCTTTTCTTTTTTGCATCTTTCTTAAATTAAGATATATTTTCATACAAGAGTCATCTTTCTTTTGTATTTAAGTTTATAAAATTTTATTATTGTTAAAATCTTTAAGCAATTGAAATATTATGAGTTAGCATATGTAATTGATAATTGAATGTAATATATATTGGATATAGCATATATTGAGGCACATAATAATATCATTTTATTAAATTTTTTTCATTAAATTAAAGTTTTGGGAAATCATATATCTTAGGGCAACTTAAATGTGCCTTGTTATTAAACATGTTCCATCAAATAAATGTGTTAGGAAAGTTAACCTATTATGACACTTAATATTTGTTCTATTTATTCACAAATTCCGTCATATGAAGGTGTTAGGAAAGGTTGTCTATTTGGACACTTTATAGGTGTCATTAAAGAGACTATGCCATCAAAATTATTTGTGAAAGGTAAGTTTTTAAGGCACATAAAGATACCCTGAACTCTATGCAAATGGCCACCTAAGTGACATCATTATTTGACGCCATAATATTTCATGTGCCCTTATAGATACATATTATGATTCTTTAAGGTGGCCTAATAGCTAATATCTTAAAGGTAATTACCTTTAATTTCCCAAATTATATCTCTATTCATGTTTGATAACAGTCATGTGATCAATGAAGTTTATAAAATTTATTTAATAAAGAAATCTTAAATATTTTTGTATCAAGATTAATATATAATTAATTTAATAGATGTTCATATTTTGAGCATATTGTTTTTGGATGTGATAAACTGTTAGAAGCTGTGGATGTTTTAAACTCTTGGGGATTTGGAATTCCGAAATTCATCTCCCTGGATGATGGTTTAAATTGGCTGAAGGTTCAAAGCTCATGGGTAAAAAGACTCTATTGCAATACTGTGTTTCATTTCTGGAAATCCAGAAATCTATTTGTTCACGAGGGGAAGTTTTCTAGCCCTTTGTTTATAGCTTCCAATGCAGTATGCTTTACTGTTGGGTACAGGAATTATATTTGCTCTTTCTCAGGCATTTAGGGTATTAACCAACCATCCAGGTTACTCGATAATTGCTATCGTCCTCCGCCTGATTGGATCAAAGTCAATATTGTTGCAGCTGTTCATAACTCCTATAAAGCCTATGTAGGAGGAGTGTTTAGAGATAATCTGGGGAGATTTTTTCTTGCATTTAGTAAAGAGTTTGTGCACTGGGATTCCGGAGCTATGGAACTTCACTTTATTCTTTCGCTGAAAGAATTTATAAGCGATTGGATGAAGGATTATAAAGTATTGGTTATTGAAGGTGATAACAGGAATGCTATCAATTTCATGAAAAACAAGGTGGATAAAGGAGGTACCGATAACATTGATCTCTCTTTTATTAAAGATTTCAATTTTGTCATTTTTAATTTTGTGAATAGAGGAAGTAATAAGTTAGCCAATCTCTATGCTAACTACGCTTGTTTTAGTTCTTTTGTTTAGAAAGATATGGTGAGTTGTAATGCCCCGCCTTCCTTCATTAATTTGCTAATGAAGAAATCGGTTGGTATTAGGTTTGTAACCTTCTTTTCCATTTTTCTTTAATATAGCATTTTAGTGCTTTCTTCAAAAAAAAAAAAAAGTAAATATTAATGGACCACTACCATACTCTAATTATAATATAAAGGCCTTCAAGTTGTCTATCTTGGTCCATGTTATGCTTAAAATTTGATTGAACTTGATTTGTACAATGTAAATCCAATAAGTAATTACTATGCACATCAATCAAATCATTACACCTAAAATAATTAGCACAAAAGTTAAAACATCCAAGCATATATTTGTAATCATGAAAATATCTAAAATAGGTAATGAAGTAGATAATATCAACATCAGTTTTTTAGGAGGATCATGTAATGTATGTGAGGATTATTCTAGAGAAGTTGGGTGACATCAAGGAATCCTCTTTTCCCAAAATATCTCATTGGATTTTTTTCCTAGCCATTTTTCCTCTAGCCCTCAGTAATTCCTTCCTATTTTATTTTAAGGCTTCATAAACCTAGTACAATTTAGTTTTAATGTTGTCCCTTGGTTTGTTATCCCTAGGTTCAAATTACTTTCTTAAAATCTTCCCTTCAAATCCCTTCTATTACTTAAGGCTAAAAACAATTCAATTGAACTTTAATTTCTCCTTGTGCTGGTAGAAATTTTGCACCATCCTCCTTGGCAAATTTTTGAAATATTTTCTTAAGAAAAATCCTAAAGCTCGCCACCTCATTTCCTTATCTTCTTAAATCTCCAGCAACCTATTTGTACCCTCAAGCTATTTTTTCAATCATAGAGTTGGAGAGTTGGAGAGTGAAGGTAATGAGAGAAACTTTGAGAATTTTGAAACTTTAAGAATTTCAAATTTGCAAATTGTGGGATTTCAAGTAATTTATGGCGGTGGATGGTCGCCGGCCTCCAATGGCCGGTGGACCATTTGATAATCTTCGTTCATCTTCACAAGTTCAGATTGGTACAGCTCGTGGGTATTCATCATTTCCTCCAGCTTTCGACGATGACAAAACCTATTACAACCAAGGAGTTAAGGCTAAAGCAGAAGCAGGTATGCCATTAATCATAAATGAAGGTGGGTTGTTGATTAACAAAAAAGAAATAGAAGTTGTTGTTAAAGGAAATAAAATTTTATTTGAAGACAATGTATAGGGTTATGTCAAAATTGGATTGTCGTTAGTTGCAAGGGAAAATTTGGTGGCTTCTCCTTTGTCAAAGTCTGTTTGGAGTTTGAGTACTGGTGGCATTAATGGTTTGAGAGCTGAAGGAACAAACTTTGTTAGCATTGGATAGTAAGGATCTACCTTAAGGGGTGAACAAGTCATTGAGGATTCTATTGTTGCTGAACTAGTTAAGGTTCCTACGACTGTTGAAAATCCATAGTCCGATATATTTAAGGTGTGCAATTGAAAACTGGCAAACTAGGCAGATGTGAAAATGGTAATGCTGATTTACCTAATCGTTCTACTTTAGGCAATCAACAAAATGTTTGGACCAGGAAAGGAAATATTAAAGTCTCTGATTTGGATTTCGTTAACTGCTTATCAAAGGATGGCAATACTGTTATGCTTCATGAACAAAATGTTTTGGATAACTAAAAAAAGCTTAAAAATTGCTTTGTGATAAAAATTTTTGGTGGAGAGGCCTCATTTTCTTTAATTAGCTCTGAATTAAGGAAATAGTGGTCTCAATATGGGAAGTTCCATCTCACTATGCTTGGCTTGGGATGGGTACTTAGCTCTTTCTATGATCTTGAGCATATGGAAGCTATTTTGACTAATGGGCCTTAGCTTGATAATGGTAATAATGTTGGAATTGATATATGGTCTCAAAGCTTTTTCTCCTAATTCGTTCAATGGTTTAACTTCTCCAATTTGGATCAGATTGCCTAATCTACCACTTCATTGTTGGGATGAGATTAACATCTGCCGAATAGCATCCAGGGTTGGAAAGCCGTACTTGATCGATGGTAATATGTTTTAGTGGGCCAGAAGGAATATGGAAGGGTTTGTGTTCAAATTAAATTGGATGCAAAGCTGCCTTTAGGTGTTTGGGTGGAGGGAGTTTGAGAGAAATTCTTTCAAAAGATCGAGTATGAAAGGATTCCTAACTTCTACTTTGAGTGTGGGAAAATTGGTCATGTCAAAAAGGATTGTACTGAGATCATTATGGATAACAGGATGGGGTATATAAGCTATGGAAACACAAACTCTAAACTTTCATTAGAAATAAGCATTCCTGGTGGCAATCAGGATATGGTTGAAGAAGATTTTAAAGACAAAATTGGTTATGGGCCAAGGATTTTAGTTAAATATGGGAAGAAGAGATTTAATAACAGTGTTAAGAGAAATTTTGTTTCACATCCTGTATTGAAAGAAGGGAGGAATAATTATGTTACTGTTAAAAATAATGACTAAACAAAAGAAGTTAGCAAGGTTATAAAGTCGTTTCAAGTTTTGGAGCTAGTGCTGTTAGCTTCGGTATGTAATAACTCTCAAAATTAGGTGTTTCATAACAACCAGATTCAAACAGTGGAACCTGAAATCAGCAAGGACGTTCTTCCAAATGATGATAATTGTTTCAAAGTCTTCATTCATCTTGTAGAAGAAGGAGAGATTACTCAATCAAACCTAGATGGAGTAGCAGCTGAAATGGGAGACAAAGCTACTGGTTTTCAAAATGGAGTGGTTGCTAGTGAAGGAATTGAAGTTATATAGCTTTCAATAGCTGTTCCTTTGAATTTTAAAGTTGCTAATAGTGGTGGTAAGGAAGTTAGTGCTCAGCTAACTTAGAAGAAAAAATCAAAACAACTCAAAGACTTGGTCTATCAATCCTTCAACTAGGAGTAGAAAATTGGAGCTTGATGTGAGAGGTACCTTGGGGTCCTCTTCCCCTAATCTTCATTAAATGTCATCTATTACATTTTGGAATTGTAGAGGACCAAGAAAGAAAAGTGCTTATCTATATCTTAGGGAATTTGTTAAACTTCATGATGTGTTATTCTTGGGTTTGGTGGAAACAAAGTTGTCTTCAATTAATAGAAGTGAAGTCAAGTTATTGATTGGGGATGGTTGGGACTTTTTTTATGTTCCATTAGTTGGGCTTTCTGGATGCATTCTTATTTTATGAAATTCAAAATTTGTTGATTTTTCAGTTATTGATTCTTCTTCTCAAGTGGTTATTGGTGGTCTTAAAATGTATAATAAAGGAATGTGGAGGGTAGCTTCAGTTTATGGTAGCAAAGAGGTTCATAAAAGAAGAGATCATTGGGAATTGTTGGATAAATATTCCTCTGTAGATATACCTATGACGATATGTGGTGATTTCATTTGCATACTTGCCAAGGAGAATAAAAGGACTTCTAATGGCCTATATAAGTTTGCATCCTTGATTTAATGAAATGATGATTTTATTTATTTTCCTAGTTGGAACGCATTACATAGATGGTCAATACTGCAATCTAACTTAGGTAGGCCTCTAACTAGGTTTTTTTGTGTGATATTTTTAAGTATTTTAATACTAGCATAGCACAGTGTCCTATGACATAGCCACTAGTCATCTATTATTGCTTTTTAAAGACAGTGAATTTGAATTTTTAATACAATCAAGATCTAACATGTAAACATTATTTATTTGTTTTCCTTCTAATAGAAGTTTGTTATTTAAATAAATCAGGCTTTATTGGAAAGAAATTTTATGATCAAAACTTTTGTCACACAATTGTCTAATGCTTAACAAATTATGCTTTAAACTATCAACTAATAAAACATTTTTAATTAATTCTTTTTTTTTTTTTGCATTTTCAACAATACTTGAGCCAACCACTTTCCTGCTGGTGTTGTCTCCTAACGACACTTTAACTTCAATCTTGGTCTCCAATGTAATGAACTTCTTCATGTCTCCAGTCATATGTCTCGATCAACCACTGTCCAGGTACGACATGCTCTTACTAGATCTTTTGTGAGAGCACCCCTACAAATTCATTCATGTATTAGATTTAAGAACCCAAGTGAGTTTGGGTTCCTCCTTATGCTTGCATGAATGAGATGTATGTATGCTATGCTGTGACAAATGCACTTTAGGTCTCCACACTAGGTGTGTCCTACCATGAATCATGCAAGTGCGGGCTATGTGACCTATCATGCCATAAGAAAAACACATAACATTGGGAAATGGGTTCACTAACCTATGTGGGTGGTGATGCCTCTTCCTAAAGTTGTGTGATGCATGCAATGCGGGGGGTTTTCTTGGTTGGGCTAATATGGATGATGTCTTATTATTTTCAAATGCTATGATTTTTGTTTTTAATGCATTATTTTCATATTCATATGCTGCAACTTCCACTTTTAGCTGATGTTCATTTCTATCTATTTACCATACATGTTCCTCTAATTTTTTAAACTCCTTTTCTAATTCTATATACGATGTCTTCAAGTATTCATGTGCATCAGTTAATTCAATATGCTTCTTATTTAAAACATCAAGCTAATCAAGTAGGGACATGCGATCTCTATCTAAATCAGAATTTTCTTTAACTAAGTTAGCATACTCATTTTGTAAAGTACTAAACTATGTTAAGACGAACATGTATTTTCTTTAACTTTTTATATGATTCATGGTTTGTCTCAAAAATAACCAATAAATCTTAATATGAAAGTTGACATACCTCATCTTGATCCGATTGATCAAGATTATCATTAGCCATTAAACATAATTTTTTTACCTCCTCTACTTCTTCTTCTGACGATTCTGAGGCAGAGTCGGCCCAAAATGCCTTTTGTGTGTTCATCTTTCCTTTCTTATATTTCTATTTCTCTTCACCTTTTCTTTAGTTTCCTGTCTCTTTATGTTGGGGCAATCAACTCGGAGGTGACCTGGTTTCCTACACTCAAAACAAATCATGTTAGATGAAACTTTAGTAGTTCTTGAGCTTATACCTTCATTCCAGTTATTCTGATGATGCCTTTATTTTCTTTTCATAAAATTCTTGAACTATCGAGTCATCAAGGCTATATCATCATCTTCCTTTGATGCAGAACTTTCACTATATGAGTTGTTCGCTTTTAAAGCCATCGTGTGCTCCTTATTATTTTCTCCTTCATCATTTTATCTTTGACTCACTCCTTACTCATAAGCAATGAGTGGCCCAAGAAAATTGTCAAATGAATAAATATTTAAATCTTTGGATTCAATAATTGTAGAAATTTTAGAATCATAGGAACTCTGTAAGCATCTCAAAATCTTATTAACTTTTCAGAATTAAAAATTTTTCTACCTACTACATGCAAGGATGTCACTATTTTGGTGAACGTAGTGTACATATCATATATGATTTTGCTAGGTTTCATACAAGAAAAGTTCATAATCATGCATTAGAATGTTTAATCTAGACTGTTTAACCTCACTAGTTCCTTTGTATATGATACACAGTCTATCCCAGATCTTTTCTAGACTTAATTTAAGCATAGTTTGGTATTTGATAAATCGAGCTAGAATAATGAAATTTAAGTATCATTCTATTTCTTATTTTTTACTTAATCAAAAAATTTGGGATACAAATCAACCATTTTGGTTGTTTTATTTTTGGTATCCCCTTTACCCCAATTGGTTTAAAATGAGGAGTAGAGGGGGTGTTAGGGGTGAATTGAAAATTTTTGCAATAAAATAACAATCCTAAACAAGATTTCTAATTTTTTTATTTTTAAATTTTTAACAAGAAAATTAAGTTGATGCGAAAGAGAATGATTAAAACACAATTGCAATAATAGTTGGTGAAATTTTAACTTACACAATAAAGAACTAGAAAAGGATTTTCACCAAGTAGTTATAATAAATGTAAATTGTAAAACATAAATAAAGTGTAGTAAACAGAAAAGTCACACGAGAAGATTCATAGTGGTTTGGTCACTTGACGTACATCCACTCCCCGGAGTCTTCCAGTCCGAGAATTTCACTACTCAAAAGTAATTCTCCTTTTTCCCCCATATTAAAGCGAAGAAGTCTTTATAAACTCTGACTTTAACCTTCCCAGCGTGGCGGAGTACCAAATGCTATGTTACGCTACTGGTTATGGCAATGAATCTTCTCATTTTTGTTCCTCCTGGAGAAGGTAGAGTACCTTAGAGAACATGGACCATGAACGATCTCACCCTTAGAAAGCTTCCCACAAGAGCTTCTCGGGTCATAGGAGGAGCAAGCATGCAGCAGGCTAGGAGTAAGCATGTGATCTCCCTCACACTCCTTCTCCCTCACAAACTCACCTTCTCCTTCCCCTCACAAACCCAAAGTCTTCTCAAGTAGCTCTCCCTCAAGAAGTCCCCTTCTTGTCACATTCCTCTCTCATTACATCTTTCAAAAGATAGAAGATTTAAATATAAATCAGGCTCCAAGAGACCCTAAATTTTTAATTTTGTCGTTTCTATTCATATAGTACGATCTAAGATCATATAGTACAATCAGTTCAAAATAGCTGGTACGAAGGAGTACAAACAAGTAATTTTTTTTAACAACATTGTATAGTATGATACAACATCGTCTAGTAAGATATATTATTTTCCTTTTATTCATACAGGACGAATGCTAAGATGACAAAAACTCATCTATGTTCATCATCTAGTATGATCCACTTAGTACAGTGCGATATATTAAAAGCATTATATCATTCGATACTATTTTTACATTGTCTAGTATGATTAGTTCCAAAATCAAGGGATCGTCCGGTACGATGTTCGGGATGATCGAAAGTAGCCTCAGATTATTGTAACTAGAGCTTATGAGTTTATGTTTTTTGAAGATAACAAATATTATGGTTCATTTTTTGCTGCCTATATGTACTTACATTTTATGTTTATTTGTGTGTGTACTAACTTTTCAGTACTACAATGCACCACTCAAGGCTCAAGATTTGGGAGAACTGTTTTACTTGTAATTCTCATTGATGTAATTTTTTATTTCTTGAGTCATGTCCTGTAAGGGTGCTTGCTTGCTTTGTAACCTTGCACACACACACTTGAAAATTTTTCTATCTAATTTAAAGTTTATTGTTTTTGGTCACATCATCCGGGACGATCCGTACATCATTTTGGACAATCTATCAAAAAAAAAAAAAAAATAGAAACCCTAATCAGTTCATCTTAGCCATGGCAGTCGTCATATCACATGGTCCTGGACTATTTCGTATTGGTCAGGACGATAGGCTCAAAACAAAAAGAATCAGCCGCCAGATTTATTTAGGAATTAGTTATTTTTGGACATCGTCTAGGGCATCATCCAGGACATCGTCCAAGACGATCCAGTATAATTTTTCCTAAATTAATCTGGTATTTAAAGAAAGCAATTATGACTTGATTACACGAACAAAGAGTCATGGACGATCTCAGGTTCGACTCGGATAATACGCTAGACGATTGGACATCAGATAGCTCCTTTTCATAGTGATGTTCAGGATGATAGTCCACGATTTGTACTAATCGGCCAAGATGATATATTATCATCTTGGACAATATGAACAAATTTCTTCTGATCATCTTAGATCATCCCGACTGATTGAGCTTATTTTACACTGATCGTACAAGATGATAGTAATATCATCCTGGACGATAAAGTCAACAAGTCGTAATTAATGAGCTCATTTTGAGCTCTTCTATTTAAGATTTGATAAGGCACTTAGTAAGTGTCTTTGGAAGCTATTATAGCTTCGATCTTTTGCTGCTGTCTTGACCTGAGAAAGCCTAGATGAGAGTGAGAGAGAGGGGGAGAGAGAGAGGGGGAGAGAGAGAGGATCTTTTTTTTTTTTTTTTTTGAAGAATGCAATTAGCATTAAGATAAGAAAAAAAACTAGATACAATCTACAGATAGAGCTCACACTCCTTCTTCAACAACAAACAAAGTGAAGGAGGAATGTTGGCAAATGAAGAACTATCAAAGTAAAAATTGTTATCTCTAGCCATAGAAGCACAAAGATCGGCTACATTATTATAATTCCTATGCACATGATGAAGAATTACCTTATTGAAGTCAGTTAAGAAGAGAAGGTCCTCCTCCATCCCATTATTATTATTCCATTTAGCCTTGTTCAATGAATGTTGTATGAATTTGATAACACTTATGTTATCACCTTCAATAATGATTCCTTTACTCTCAAGCATCCATGGTTGTATAAGCTTCCTAAGTGCCAAAACAGTATCAAGCTCAAGGTTATTAATATCCCAATGTGTTCTCTTTTCACCAAAAGCAAGTAATAGTCTCCCTTTGAAGTCTCAAAAACATCCTCCAATACCAGCACTATAAGAATTAAGAAGAGAAGCATCCACATTAACCTTAATCCAGTCAATCGGTGGAGGGTGCCAAATATCTTGGAACTCCCTAGAGAGATTAGCACCCCAGTTACGAATGATAGGATTAGCAGTATTAATAGCAGAGAATAGAACTTCAGCTGTATTGGTAGTTATAGGAATAGCAGATTTCCCATGTTTAACGGCATTTCTGTTTTTCCAATTATAGAAGACTGCATTGCAATAGATTCCAGCTAAATTTGCGTCAATTGTAGAAATGACTTTCAGCTCAACCAAACACTCCTCCAAAGTGTTAAAAACAGGAATATAAATTCCCCAATTTTGAATCTGTTTTAGGATTTTTCGCAGCTCTAAACAGCAAACTGTAATATGTTCCAGATTTTCAATTTCAGGACATCCCCTCACACACCTGTCTTCAATAGTGAGTCTTCTTAGTTTCAAAAATTCCATAGTGGGTAAAGCTGACTTGCTCAATCTCCACCAAAAAAATTGAACTCGGACAGCTAATTTTAGCTTTTTTAGCCATTTATGAAATCCATTATCTCCATCACAGATATTGTATTTGTTAAGGTCCTCAAATGCACGGGCTGTAATAGTTTTCCCTGAAAGAAAACTAATCTCCTCCCTATAATCTACCACTGCATTAGTTTCAATCGGAATTTGCAAAATCACATTGATAATCTCATCAGGAAAGAACTTATGCAGTTTATCCTTGTTCCAATATCCATTCTCTGTTATTAATTGATTCATCATCATGCCAACCAAGCTCCCACAGTCCGCTGTAATAGGCCATTCATCTAGACATCTGTCCAGTAACCAAATGTCTGATAAAACACTTATGTTTCTCCCATTGACCACTCTCCACCTCAAAAGAGGTTTCAAGTATTCAGCTCCCTCCTTCAAGATTTTCCAAGTAATAGATTTGCCCACATTACAGCTGCCTTTCCACCAACTATCACCATATTTAGCATCCATAATTTGATGAAGTAAGGAATTCTGATTTTGCATAAGTCTCCAAGTCAATCTGGCTTTGAGGGGTCCAGCTCTAGAAACCGCTGAGTGAAAATTGAGGCCACCTTGATCATTTGTTTTGCATAAGGTCTTCCAAGCAATGTAATGCATGCCTTTCTTCCCATCTCTTTTATGCCAAATGAAATTCCTACAACATTTATCAATCTCCTACAAGATCTTCTAAGGAACCAAAGAATGGGTGGAAATAAAGTTTGGTAAAGTAAGAAGAGATGACTTAGCAAGATTCATTCTCCCCACCATAGATAAGCATTTGCTACCCCAAGATGTCATTTTAGTTAAGACCGAATCTAATAAGAATTTGAAATCATCTTTCAAAGGCCTTCTCAACATAAGTTTGATTCCCAAGTATTGAAATTCCTCCACCATTTTAAACTTTAAAGTCTTCATAATCTGAAATTTATCCACTCTATTCATACTTTTGCTGAACAGAATTTGGGATTTAGGAATGTTAATTTGAAGTCCAGTCCAAGAGCAAAAATCCTTAACAATTTTGCTCATTTTGGTAGCAATTCGCTTGGTAGATCTAGAGAATAAGAGCACATCATCAGCAAACAACAAATGGCTTATATTGTTTGCTCTACAGGAAACCTGAATTCCCAAATCTTAGCCCCTTTGTGCAATAGTCAAGGAAAGAAGCTGAGAACACATAACATACAAGAATGGCGATAGAGGGCAACCCTGCCTAAAGCCATTCTCAGCAGCAATCCATTTGGAATTCTTACCATTCAAAATGAAAGCAAATCTAGCATTCCTAATACATTCCATAATTAGCATATTCAACTTCATAG